>NC_064866.1:8357783-8657783 GCF_024139225.1 Suncus etruscus | reverse complement strand
TAATTTAAATAATATAGATATAATTTAAATATATAATACTTATATATAATTTAAATATTTAAAGATTATTTAAATATAAATAAATATAAATATAGTTCAAAGTAAAAGTTCAAACAATATAAGAAAATAATAATATAAAAAGGACATATTTATACCAAAATATAGACTTCCAACTAATAAGATTCATAAGGAAAGGTGATGTGATTTTATAATTAACCAATGAGTCAAATAAGAAGGCCCAATACTCATTAATATATATGCACAAAATCAATCAGCATAAAATATGTAAAGCAATTATTAACATATCAAAAGAATGATACTGACAGCAGCAGAATATAAGTATGGGACTTTAACACCCTATTTTTATTAGAGGGCAGATCAAGCAGAGAGAAAATCAACAATGAAAGCAACCCAAAATGAGAAATTAGACTAGATGGGCACAATAGACATATAGAGGGGACTTCAACTTGAAAAGAACTACATATTCTCAAATGCACATTTGTTGAGAATAGATATGGAACTGGACATTGTAACTAAAATAAAGTGTGAGTTTAATTAAAGTAAATTAAAATGATTGATTTTAAAAAATATCTATATTTAGGTACTATGATTACAAACATGTTGTAGTTGGGCTTCATTCATAAAAAGAACACCCCCCTTCACCAGTGCAATTTTCCCACTACCAATGCCCCCATCTCCCTTTTCCCCCCATCCCCTTGCCTGTAGACTGGCATTCAGTCATTAGTAATTATTTCTCTAAGTGCACTCACAACTCTTTGTGGTAAGCTTCATATCATGAGCTTGTCCTTCCAACCCTTATCTCTATTGTCTCTGGGTATTATTACAATAATGTATTTTATTTTTCTTAATCACACAGATGAGTGAGACTATTTGGTGTCTATCTCTCTCCCTCTGACTTATCTCACTTAGAATAATGGTTTCCATGTCTATTATGTATAGCAAAATTTCATGACTTCATCTCTTCTGATGGCTGCATAATATTTCATTGTGTATATATACCACAGTTTCTTTAGCTATTCATCTGTTGAAGGGCATCTTGGTTGTCTCCAGATTCTGGATATTGTCAAGCTCCTCAGGAAATCAATATGAAGATTTAATAAGATGGAATAAGAACAATGGACATGGCCTTAGCCTGTAATTGACCACATGACAATATGCTTCAAGGTTGGAGAAATCCTGTACCTCTTAGGCCTAGGGAATTTATTTTCTAATTTCCCCAAGTACTGTGCCTATTCAAAAATAAATAAGTACAATACAATAAAAAGCCTTGCAACACTAGCTCCCCTCCTATTTTTTTAATTTTTTATCTATTTTTTATTTCTTTCATCTTTTTGTGTTTGTTTGTTTGTTTGTTTTGTTTTTGGGTCACATCCAGCAGTGCTCAGGGGTTACTCCTGGCTTTACTCTCAGAAATCACTCCTGGCAGGCTCAAGGGACCATATGGGATGCCCGGATTTGAACCACCATCCTTCTGCATGCAAGGCAAACGCCTTACCTCCATGCTATCTCTCCAGCCCCATTTTTTTTCATTTTTTAAATTTAAAGTCAAAGCTTCTACACAGGAGCTCATCATCGCTTTTCCCCCAACAGAACCATAGAACATGAATCAGCTTGTTTTGCCTCATAAATTGAGAAAAAATAGTGGATGGTACCGGGGCAAGAAGTCTCATGAACATTGAGTGGAAATAAAAAATGATCAGCCCTAAATATCCAACCCAAAGCCAATGACAATAGAATCAAGAGACCCAAACTACAACAAGCTATACATAAATGGGACTTGTTACACTAGCAGTCCAGGGGGCAAGGGTGGAGACAGGGAAAGCATGCTAGGAACAGAGGCAAAGGGATGTCAACAGTGGTAGTGGAATTTCCCTAATTCACTGACATTATGTACTTTAAATATAACTGAATGACTTGTAATTCACAGTGGTCTCAATAAAATTCATAAAAATAAATAGGTAATAGTTGTTGAAAAAAATGTACTTATTATAAGATACAGCAGTTCTATTCTTAGGTATTTCTCTAAATATAAAAGCACTAACTTGAAAGAATATACGAACATGGACGTTTATTACAGTTCTATTTATAAGGTCCAAGCTAGGAAAACTATTCATATGCACAATGACAGAAGAGAAAAAGAATATGTGGTATATGTATACATTAGAATAGCTGCTGTTACAAGGAAAGATGAAACCTCATTTGTGACTAACTGCCTAGATATCTTGGAGGTGAAATGCTAAGTGATAAATCAGATATAGCAAGACATATACCAGATGATCTCATCTATATTTAGGACTTAGAGAAATAAAGCAAGAAAACAGACAAAAATCAATCCCTACTAGATTCAGACCACAGAACTCAGCTATCCAGGAGAGGAGGGAATAATAGAAAGGAATGCTCCAAGACATGGAGGTGGAGGGAGCTTTACCTTCCCATGGTAGCTATAGAGTGTCAACTTTGAAGTGGTGTGGAAAAGCACTCCTGAAACATATAAGAAGATTTAACCAAATCACCTCAGTTAAAAAAAAAACATTAAAAACAGAAAGAAAGCGTCTATTAGATTTTTTTTCTGGTACCTCTCTTGTTAATACTCACAAAATAGTCAACTGTAGTTGCAGATATGGAGAAAAACCTAGGCAAATCTCCAAATCCATCAAAATGCCTGAGCCTGGTAGATGCGGACCTAAAAACAACACTTAATACTTTCGAGCAATCTGAAAAGTTAAGCAATTTATAGATGAACAATTCAACTAATTCAAAGAACTCTTTTAAGGGATGAGAGAATCCATACAAATGGATTTGAGGAACTAAAAGACATGTTAGCAAGCCATTGTAGCAGAATCACACTGGGGAGAATTGCATAGATGATCCCGAAGATATATTATAAGCCATCATGAATAAAGAAGTAAAAAGAAGAGAGAGACAAAAGGATGGAAGAAAATGTAAGGTTCTTAATGAACAAAGAGAAAAGTAATAATCTCCAAATTATAGGAATACCAGAAGGGGAGGAAAAATAGAAAGGAGAAGAACAAGTAGTGACAGAGATAATAGCAGAGAACTTTGTCACTCTCTGGAAAGAGGTTGTTGTACAAATTCAAGAAACAAAAAGAGTGCCAAACAAAATAGACCCTAACAAAACAACAGCAAGACATATAGTAATCCAAATGTCAAAAAAGCAGGGAGAGAGAGAGATGGACTCTATAAAGCAGTAAGGGAGAAGAAAAACCTTAAGTATATAGGAAAGAAAATCAGAATCAGACCAGATCTCCCTTTTGATATAATCCAGGCAAGAAAAGAGTGAAATGACATTTTATTTTTTTGTTTTTTTTTTTGGGTCACACCCGGCAGCGTTCAGGGGTTCCTCCTGGCTCTACGCTCAGAAATCGCTCCTGGCAGGCTTGGGGGACCATACGGGATGCCGGGATTCAAACCACCATCCTTCTGCATGCAAGACAAATGCCCCACCTCCATGCTATCTCTCTGGCCCCTGAAATGACATATTTAAACTACTAATTGAAAGAAACTTTCAACCTAGAGTCCACTTCCCAGCTAACCTCTTATTTATATGGGATGGAGGGATAAAAACATTCTCAGACAAAAAAAACCCCTGCAACATTCACACTAACCAAACCAACTCTAAATGAATACTCCAAGATTAATTCCATACGCAAAATACCCAATTGTAACAGCAACAACCATACACAATACAATGGCACAACAGTCATTTATGTCAGTAGTTTCCTATGTGTCAGTGAACTAAATTCTCTTATCAAAAGGCACAGAGTGAGGGGTTGGATCAAGAACCCAACCATCTGCTGCCTGCAGGGTAAACACAGTTAAATTTTTAGGATAGGTATGGGCTCAGAGTAAAAGGATGGAAAACTATTATACAAGCTACTGGAAAACAAACAAACAAACAAACAAATAGATCTGGGACAGCCATTCTTATATCACCAATTTGCATTCAACCACAAGAAGACAACAGAGATGAGGTCCATGATATGAAGCATACCACGAAGAGTGGTGAGTTTTGTTAGAGAAATAACTGCATCAATAACTATCATGACAATGGTAGTGAGTGAGATAAATAGAAAGCCTGTCTTGAATACAGGCAGGGGGTGGGGGAGGATGGAAATAAGAACATTGGTGGTGGGAATGTTGCACTGGTGAAGGGGAGTACGTTTTTATAGCTAAAACCCAACTACAAACATGTTTAAATCTTGGTGCTTAAATAAAGATATTAATTAAAAAATTTTAAAAAAGCAAACAAAAGGGGCCGGGTAGGTGGCGCTGGAGGTAAGGTGTCTGCCTTGCAAGCGCTAGCCAAGGAAGGACCTCGGTTCGATCCCCCGGCGTCCCATATGGTCCCCCCAAGCCAGGGGCGATTTCTGAGCACATAGCCAGGAGTAACCCCTGAGCGTCAAACGGGTGTGGCCCAAAAACCAAAAAAAAAAAAAAAAAAAAAAGCAAACAAAAAATGAAGTAAAATATTGTATAATATACAATTGTTATATTTTATATATTTATTTGCATACATGAATATATTTATGTTTAATAACATGTAAATGTAATTACATATTATATAGTATGAAATTATACAATTATTGTAAGTGTGTAGTTTGATCATATACTATACAAAATATTGTATGGTATATTTTTCTTTAATTTTGAATCTACAGGATATCTGATCTGTAAGATTTTTGAAAATTATATTATTATTTTCTTACGGACTTACCTCAATATATGTTGCTTATCATAGACCTTATAGGTATGACATCCGTAGTACTTGGGTCATTTTGCCCACCCAGTGCCATATTTGTAGACATTTTGGCTTGTCACAAATATGAGAAGGTGTTAGTATCTAAAGACTAGAGATAGAATGCTTATAACACTTTGTAATGCCTGGTAATGAAAGAAACATACAGTCCAAAATATCTGCCTGGTCACTTCTGGATTCTACTGTGTTTTACTGATCTATATCAGAGTTTTCAAAAAATTGATTTGAAGGTCAGAAAGTAAATATTTAAAACACATGGAACATATGGTTTTTGTCTTTGTCATGATACTTCAATTCTGCTGTACAAAATTCGCCATAGAATATACAGGAAATTATAAAAGTATTCCAATAAAAATTTATTTATAAAATCGATCACTCTATGTTTATCCCTCACTCTAAGTCATTTAACTTAGCATAATACTTTCTATATAAATTTGTCATGACTTCGTTTTCCCTAAAAAAATGCATAGTATTCCATTCTGTGGGTGTACCAACGTTTCTTTATCCATTCATCTGTTCTTAGGCACTTGGGTTGATTCCAGATTCTGGCCATTGTGAATAGTGCTGTGTTGAAAAGAGTAAAGCAAAGAGTTTTTCTGCATTCTCCCAGTGTCGTTGCCAACACTGCTTGTTCTTATTCTTTTTGATGTGTGCCAGTTTCTGTTGTGTAAGATGATATCTCATTGTTTTGATTTGCATCTTCCTGATAATTAATGATGTGGACCATGTTGTTTTTCATGTGCCTTTTGACCATCTGTATTTCTTCTTTGAGGAAACATTTATTCATCTCTTCTTCCCATTTTTGGATGGGGTTAGATTATTTTCTTTTTTTGTTTGTTTTTTTGTTTTTTAGGACCACACCCGTTTGATGCTCAGGGGTTACTCCTGGCTAAGCGCTCAGAAATTGCCCCGGGGTTGGGGGGACCATATGGGACGCCAGGGGATAGAACCGGGGCCCTTCCTTGGCTAGCGCTTGCAAGGCAGACACCTTACCTCTAGCACCACCTCGCCGGCTCCAGATTATTTTCTTGTTAAGCTCCACCAGTGCCTATATATCTTAGAGATTAAGCTCTTATCATATATGTATTGGGTAAATAGTTTCTCCCATTATGTGGGCAGTCTTTATATCCTATACCATATATTAATAATATCCAGAAACAATAGATATGAAGGTCAAGAGCTTCCTGACAGCCAATGATAAGAAGCTTGCCACAAATAGTGGAGGAATACAGTTAGGGCAGAGAACAGGCCACTATGACAATGGTAATTGTCCCTCTGGATAAGAACTGAGTTCTGGAGAAAAAAGATATGTGTGATACCTCTTCAGTAATAATATTGCAAACCACAGTGCCTAAAAGGGAAAAGAGAGAGAGAGAGAGAGACAGAGAGAGACAGAGAGAGACAGAGAGAGACAGAGAATGCCTGCTATAAAGGCAGACAGTGGAGCTGGCAGTAGGGAGGGTGAGAGGGAAACTGAGGACATTGTTGGTAGAAAATATACTTTATACAGAGTGTTGGCCACTGTATGAATGAAAGTCAATTATGAACAACTTTGTAACTGTGAAGAAAAACAAAGTGTATTGTTAATTACAACTGTATTTGTAAGCCACAATGTTTAAATAAAATACTTTATAAAAATTAAAAAAGTATTTATAAAACCAAAAGCTGGCCTGTGGTGCATCTTTTACCAACTCCGGATCTCTGTATCTTTCATTATGCATTGCATTTTGTGGCTACTAATTCACTTCATAGTTCTAGAATAAGGGAATGTAAATTCTCCAGAATTGTTATTTTCAGATTTTGAAAATTGCTTTTCTATTCTAGGCCCTTGTAACTTTCCACTTCCCACAAGTTTGTGAAATAACCTTGTCAACTTCAATAGAAATCTTCCTCGATCGTGACTTAAATTGAAAAATTGACTTGAGTCTATAAAACAACGTAAGGAGTAAGGAACTGAATTATGTATCACCCAATTAAATGTTGAAATCTCAACACCCCAGTTCCTTAGAATGTGATCTTATTTGGAGCTAGATCTTTTGAAAAGGCACTTTAAAGTCATTTGGGACAAAGATATTGTAAAGGGATAAGGCTCTTGCCTTGCATAGACCTGACCCCAGTTTGATCTCTAACATCTCATATTGTCCCTTTGATGAAGTAATTCCTTAGTATAGAACCAGGAGAAAGATCTGAACACAGTCAAATGTGGTTCAAACCCTGCCTCCCCTTTCTGACTCCAACACCAACATTAGAAAACAAAAAGATCACAAAAGAAGGCCATTGGATGAGTTCTTAGTTCAATATGATGGTGTCCTCAGCAGAAGATGTCCAAGGGAAGACTTCACAGATAAAGACCCAGGGTGGACAAGTCAAATACAAAACAATCTTCAATCAGGGGAAGAGTTCCCAAGGAGAAGACAAATCTCTCAACCCTTTGTTCTTAAACTCTCAGTTACTGAAACTATGAAAAATAAAATTTCTGTTAAATCATCCAGTCCATGGAAAAAATTTAGGAGCTCCACCAAGCAAGTGCAAGTAAAATTTAACTTAAAAATGAATTGTTTGGGCCCGGAGAGATAGCACAGCAGCATTTTGCCTTGCAAGCAGCCGATCCAGGACCAAAGGTGGTTGGTTCGAATCCCGGTGTCCCATATGGTCCCCCGTGCCTGCCAGGAGCTATTTCTGAGCAGACAACCAGGAGTAACCCCTGAGCAACGCCGGGTGTGCCCCCCACAAAAAAAGAATAGTTTGAGTCTTATGTTATTTATTTAAAAATTCTTAATCTTAGACTGGAAAGATAACTATAAAATGGAGTTTATAACTTTCATGCAAGAAACCCTAGGTTTTATCTTAGGCACTGTTGGAAGTAGCTTCAAGTAATATCAGTAGCAACAGCAACAAAAGAGAAGCACATTCTCATTCTGTTTCAGCAATATTTTAAAGTTTCCATTGTACAAATTTTGGATCTATTTATTAAATAAATCCCTAAGTGTTTAATGTTTTTGATACGATCTCATCTCAAATTTCTACTCATTGTTTCTTGCTTAGAGAAACACCATTGGTCTATATGTTTTTCCTTGTATCCTGCAGTTTGAATAAATAACTTATTGGTTCCAATATATATTTTCTATAGGTTTAATTTTATTTGTTTTATTCCTTCTCTTACTCTGTTTCTTAAAAATTTTTTATAGACACATGTGTTTTCTGCAAATAAAGACAATATTGCTTTCATTTTGTTTTTCCTTTTTGGTTATTGGATCACACTCAATGATGCTTAGGGGATATTCCTGTTTCAGTGCTCAGAGGACACTCCTGAAAATGATCAAGGAACATAGGTAACAGGGATCAAACCTAGGCCTCCTTCATGTAGAATATATGGTTAGCCAGGTCTATTATCCTTTCTTCATTGCAGTAGTTAGAATCTCATGTACATTGCTGAATGTAAGTGGTAACAGCTTATATGTCAGTACCTCTCATGGTATTAGTAAGGAAAACATTTTTCTTTCACTATTTTTACTGTTAAGTGCATGTATCATAGACTATAGGCATTTCAACATGGTTTTTCATTAAGTTAAGGAAGTTTCTTTCTAGTCTTATCTTGCTAGAAATTTTTTTATCTTAAATGGACATTAAATTTTAGCAAAAATTTTTCTATTGAGTCAGATGGCTATCTTTTAGTTTCAAACTAATAGTATCATGAATTACATTAGTTATTTCTGAATGTGCAGCTTACTTGATATTCTTGTGATAAAATTCACTTGGTCATGATTCATTATTCATTTTATATATTACACAATAGACTTGGTAAAGCATTACGAAGATTTTTATAAAGATATATAACCACTTAGTTTATTTCAGTAGTATTTATTTACAATAGCTAAGATATGGAAATAACCCAATTACCAAAAAGATTAGTAGATAGGTGGATATAAAAGATATTATATATTATTTTTTATGTTTTATTTTTATTAATATTTTTATTTAAACACCTTGATTACAAACATGTTTGTGGTTGCGTTTCAGTCATTAAGAATTTGACATAATCTAAGAAATGAATTTTTAAGTAAGCTTTTTTTCCTTTGAAGAAACTTATGTGTTTTATCGCAGTTGCCAAATATGTTGGCATAAATCTGTTTATAAGGCTCTTCTAATTCTTTTAACATATTTATGACTTATTTCTTCCTTTTATTCTTGATAATGGCAATTTGTTTTCTGTTTCCATTTTGAGTTCAATGTAATTGCTGTAAAATGATCAACTTGGGCGAGGGAGATAGTACAAAGGTAAAGTGCTTGCCTTGCACTCAACAGAGCCCAGTTTGCTTCCCAAGCATCACATATGGTCTCTAGGAAACTGCCTGGAATGATCCTTAAGAACAGAGCTAGGAGTAAAACCTGAGCACTTCAGGTATGGCCCCAAACTAAAAAGAAAACAAATAGAAAAATAAAGTAACCAACCATTCCAATTGAACCTAGATCTGAGAGTTCCCCAAAAATGTATCATGTTCAGTTTCCAGGAAATTTCAGACAGAGAATATGAGTTCATTAATATCACATTGCGGACTTGGCAATTTTATGGGTATATTTACTTACGTATTCAAAAGAAGCTTCTGATTTCAAAGCTATTTCTCTATTATCAATTCATTTTCCATTTTATCTGCCACTTTTGGTAGATCATGCAGTGTCAGGAATTGAACCTGGAATTCCTGCATACAAAACCTGTGCTCCTGTCCTTTGAACCATCTCTTCAGTTTTCTTATCTTGATTAATTCTTTCCTAAAGTTACTTAAAATTAGATTAATTTTTTTTTGTTTATTTAGTTTTTGTTTTGCTTTTCATTATGGGATTCTATCCAGTGGCGCTCAGGGCTTACTCCTGGCTCTGTTCTCAGGAATCAATACCTAGATGGTGTCAGGAATTGAACTGGGTTGGCACCATGCAAAAAAAAATCTAACCTTTTGTGCAATATCTCTAGCCCCATTTTTCTTGTTTCTATTTTTGGGAGATACACCTATCAGTGCTCAGGGCTTTTATCAAGCTCTATGCTCAAGGAGCACTGCCGGCAGAACCTATACTGGGGGCTAGAGATCAAATCAGGCCAGCCATGTTCAAGGCAAGTGCTCTGCCTACTGTACTATCTTTCTGGCCCCTTTTTCTTATTTCTTAAGGTAAATGAATCAATAATTTATATAAGATTTTTGTTTTACTAATACAGTTTCTTGTTAAAATATTTCTTTAAGCATTGTTTCAGCTTTATAATCCCACAGTTCGATATGCTCTGTTTTATTTTCATTAAGTTAAAAATATTTTTTTTTCATTTCCCTTGTGTGAATTTTTTTTTTTGACCCATGGTATATTTTTAACTGTGTGACTTCTTTTCCCAATATTTGAGGATTTCCCAGATAACTTTCTGTTGTTAGTGTCTGGTTTGAGTCTACTGAAATAAACCATACATTATATAACTGTATTTTTAAATTAATTGTGATGTATTTTATAGCTCAGAATACTTGAATGTTTGATATGCCCTAGTTGAAACCTGTAGCCAATACATATTCGTCAGTTGGTTATTGATACTATTGTTCTAAATGGAAACACATTGTTCTTACCTACTTTGCAATGAAATATGTTTAAAATGATGAATTTTCTACAATACTTTAAGCAAGGTTTGATGGTGGCAATAGCTGTCTTGTTTGACAATTTAATTGTTATGGCTGAAACAGCAATAATATTGATGTGCTGTTATTTGACATTCTAGATGAATGTAATATTGGTGTGCTGTTATTTGACATCCTACATGAATGCCATATTATTAATTTAATAGTATAGATAACTACCATCAATTGAACACACGAGGATAAAGATAATCATATAAAGCTAACACTAAGTAACAGGCTGAAAGCCAGAAAGTTAATTAGTATGAGAGCTAACATTTGAATGTAGATCTGGTGATTAAGGGCTCATGGTCTTAATTACTAAACCAGCCTATCTAAAACAGGGAGACTAAGACACCAGAAGGATACGTTCTATTTTCCAAAATGTTTCTAAGTGAATTTATATGTAGTATGCAATTCTAATCAAAATGCCACCGGGCAATCTTTTAAACTAAGGCAATCTGGTTATGAGGTTTACTTGGAGGGCAAACATGCACGAGAAGATAGGGGTGCTTTGAAAGGAGAGTTTTTGTTTGACTTTGCCATACTGAATACAGAAATACACTGCAGCCTTTGTAATTTAGGAAGGTTAAGGTTAGTCGGGATCAGGCAAACCTATAAAAAATAAAAAAAAAGATAGATGCAATTGCATATGGTTGTTTACAATATTGTTTACAAATAATTTTGTTTACAAAATACAATAAAGACAGTGTTTAAAATTGGCAGAGAGGGTTGGAGAGATAGTACAGTGTTAGGATGCTTTCCTTGCATGTGGTTTATTTGAATTCAACGCTCCAAATTCCATATACTTCATCTACTCCCATATCTCTCAGTGTAGAGCCAGTAATAAGTACTGAACACTATGACCCAAAAAACTACAAACACTAATCAAAAAAAGAATGACTTTTTAAAAAAGTGGTGTTATAATAATGCATAGTTACAGAGAAAATAATAAAATGGTGCATCCATCACACTCGGATAAGATAAATATCAAGTGGATCATACAAAAGCAGGAATCCCAAAAAGCTCCTATCATCTAACATTATCTAGACACAATTAAAGGAAAAATTGATCATTGTAGTTATACTTCGAAAAAATCTATATTGAAAAGTACATCACATATAAAGTAAAAGACCTGAGATAAACTAGGAATAAATATTCGCAACTTATACCACCAAGTAATAGACTGGATACTTTAAACATTTATAGAAAATGGAGAAAATTGCAACAATCTTATAAAAATGGGCTAAATAAATATTCCATTGACCAAAAAGACTACAAAAAGTTGTTAAGTATTATTAAAAACATTCTCAACCCTCATGTCAAGAGAAATGAAAATTAAACCACACTGGGATATCATTTCTCAGTAACAGATTGGCAAAAATTCAAGCTTGACCACAAATTTTGTTGGCAAGTCTGTGAGGAAATACTCTCAAAAATGCTGTAGTGCTACAAAAATGGTTTAATTCTATGAATGGGAATTTGGCAAGATATAGTATGATTTGTATATACATATACCTTATCTGTAAATCTACCTCTGGGAATATTTCCCAAAGATACACCTGAAAAACTATGAAAAGATTTATCATAAAGAAATCCATTGCAGCACTAGTAGTATTAATGGACAATTGAAAATAAAGCAATTTTTATTACTATGAAATGAGTTGAATAAACTAAGTCGTCTCTTTTTTTTTATAACCTGCTCCTCCTAAGCTGTCTCTCTTTTGTGGGGGTCATACCAGTGGCCCTTAGGGATTAGTTCTGGATCTGCTCTCAGAAATCAGTCCCAGGGGGCACAGGGGACCATGGGATGGCAGGATTCAAGTCACCATCTGTCCTGGCTCGGCCGCATGCAAGACAAATGCCCTACCACTGTGTTCTCTCTCCATCCCCTAAGCTGACTCTCTTAATGAAGAAATTTACACTCACAAATGAATGGAGAATTCCTATACAAACTATTACACTATGGAGGCGTGATCACTAAAATATACTTCTAAATGAAATTGAATTGAATATCTTAAGACTGACAGTTATATTATCAATTAACTTAGATAAAGGGTCAATAAATACAAAATGGAGCAAGGAAAGCCTCTTCAACAAGTGGTGATGGGAAAACTGGTTAACTCCATGCAAAAAATAGTGATCTTATATCTCTCTTTCATGCTGTCAAATCAAAATGGATTAAAGATCTTGATTTTAGACATGAAACCATAAGGTACATAGAGCAAAAGGTAGGCAGAACTATCCATAACATTGAAGCTAAAGACATCTTCAGGGATGAAGCACCACTAACCAAGCAAGAGGAAGAAAGGATAAATGAATAAGACTATCCACTAAACTGAGAAGCTTCTGCACCTCAAAGGAAACAATGACCAGTATACAAAGATTGCCTACTGAATGGGAGAAACTTCACCCTTAAACATCTGATAAGGATTTAATAACTAAAACATAAAAAAACGGAACTGGGGAGATAGCATGGAGGTAGAGCATTTGCCTTGCATGCAAAAGAACGGTGATTCGAATCCCAGCATCCCATATGGACCCCGAGCCTGCCAGGGGTGATTTCTGAGCATAGAGTCAGGAGTAACCCCTGAGTACTACTGGGTGTGACTCCAAAACCAAACTAAACCAAAACAAAACAAAACAAAAAATAAAATAAAAATATAATACATTGGCGGAGCTTAACAAGAAAAAATTCTAACACATCCAAAAATGGGAAAAGAGATGAGTAGACATTTCCTCAAAGAAAAGATACAGATGGTCAAAGGCATATGGAAAAAAAGTCCACATCATTAATCAACAGGAAGATGCACATCAAAACAACAATGAGAAATCATCTCATACTACAGAGACTGGTACACATCAAAAAGAACAAGAACAACCAATACTGGTGCAGATAGGGGGAGAAAGGGACTCTCATTCACTATTGGTGAGAAGGTCAACTGGTTCAGACTTTTGGGAAAACAATATAATTATTCCTCAAAAAACTAAAAAAATTTTTTGTATGACCCAACCAATACCATTCCTAGGAATATACCCTAGGAACCCAAAAGAAAAATGCAGAAAATCTCTCGCATTCCTATGTTCATTGCAGCACTATTTACAATAGCTACAATCTGGAAACGACCCAAGTGCCTGAAAGCAGATGAATGGACAAAGAAACTTTGGTACATCTACACAATGGAATACTATGCAACTGTTAGAAAAACTGAAGTCATGAAGTTTGCTTATACATGATGAATATAAAGAGTATAATGCTGAACAAAATTAGTGTAAGGGAGGATAGACATAGAATGATTTCACCATTTGTGGAATATTAAAAATAGATAGTTTAGTAATAAAGTCCATAAACAATAGGAAGAAGGCCCAGGAGGACCAGTCTATTGTAGGAATCTACAATCTAGCTGGGGAGGGAAGTTAGGGCAAAGAAGAAACCACTATGAAAATAAATGAAAACATAACTCTGAACAAGAACTGGGTGCTGAAAGGAGATAAAGTGATACCCTTCAGTAATAGTATTACAAGTAACAGCATCTTAAAGGAAAAAAAGAGAGATAGAGAAGAAGCAAAAGCAGAAGAAGCAGAAGAAAAAGAAGAAGAAGGAAGCAAAGAAAAGAAGGAAGAAGAAAAAGAAAGAGGAGGAAGAAGAAAGAGGAGAAGGAAGAGGAGGAGGGGACGGTCAAAAGGGAGGAGTAGGAAGTGAGAGCGAAGAGGAAAGAAGGGGAAGAGATGGGAAAGAAGGAGGAGGAGGAGAAGAATTTTATGCATACCCATATATGTGCTTATATTTTAAATCTGAAAGAATAAATTACAAAACTTTAAAACATAGCTTCTTGGAATGAAAGAGATAGGAAAGAGAAAGAAGAGCAACTTTTAAAAGTTTATTTTATTGTGTAAGTTTGACTTTAAAATCATGTAAATATTTTACAAATTACAAGCCAAAATTAAATTTTCAAAAGCAATCTCTAAAAACAAAGAGTAAAATGAGTGAAAGGAATCTCATGATGTATCTATTTGGTTGAAGCCATTCCAAGTGAATTGAAATCACAATAATTTGTACATTCTTAGCAGAACTCAATACAAAAATACACCCTAGCCTTAAGAAAAATAATATTAAACTATTATTAGAAATTTGTTATTGTAAGACTCAGTAGTGTGAAATAAATTAATAATAATTTGGTGTCATGGAGAAAAAGATGTTCGGTGTCAGAAAAGGAAAAAAAAATAGGCAAAAGTAACAATAAGTAAAAACTTTGTAGTTAATTCTGAATCTGAACTGGATTTACCTCTGTAAAACCATGATTTTTCTAGCACTTCACAAGTCCTAGAAGCAATGAACGGCACATTATCACTGAGCATTCCTAAGGGCCAAATCATTATTGCTTACAAGCACTATTTCATCACTGAAAGAAGTCAGAAATTCTCAGAGAAGTGGTTGATTCCAGGTTGAAAAAGGAATGTAAAAGATATACCTGAAACAAGACTTGGGAACCAAACAAATATTTTGTCTTCCTTTGAGTTAAGAGCGAACAATTTGAGCATTAATACGGCTAAGCAAAGTGAAATGAAATACAACAAATATATTTAAAGCATGAGTTTACAAATATATTTGTTAGGCTTGTGCCTGATCACTTTTGCAAAATATTAGCTAACCATTGAAAAGTGAAAAATAAAAAAGCCAAGTGTTTATTTTGATACCTACCTATTTGTGTAGGACAAATAGCAGATAAGAGCAAGTTTCTTTCTAGAAATATCTCAGTTAAAACAATTTGCAAAAACCAATTTGCAAAACTTAATTAAAAAGTAAATTTATGTAGTAATTATAAATGGCTGTTAAAATAAGGAAATGAAGGCAAACAGATAGCATTTTTTTTATAGAAGTCTAACTTCTATAAAGTAATTTTGAAAAAAATAAATCAAATCCAAATAGGATCCAAACTCTAGATCTAACTACAAATAAGTGAAAGTAAATTAAATTAAACAAAATAAAATAATAAAAATAAATAAATAAAATAAAGGGGTCAGAGAGACAAAAAGTTTGCTTAGCGTGTAATCTGGTTTGAATCCTGGCATCACATACTTGGCCTGAGCAATGGACCATGATGTGCTTCCTCAGCACCACAAGTTGTGGCTCTCTCTCCACACACACAAAAACAGAGAACATACTAACAATATACAAGTTACATGAACACAATAAAAAATCAGCAAAATCGGGATTGTAGGAAACTATTAGTTAAACCATGTGGTTTCTACAACAATGAAGTGCAATTTTTTTTTTTTATTTCTGTTTTGGGGACACACTATGGTGCTCAGAGGTTCTGAGGTCTGTGCTTAGCAATTATCCTGGTGGACTTGGAGGAACCTATTTTATTAATTACATTATATTAAATTCTAAAACCTGTTTTATTGATAGGATGCCAGGGAGGGGACAGAACCCTGGTTGGCCTTGTACAAAGCAAACTTCCTATCTGCTAATGTATAATTCACCTTTAAGAAGGTGCAATTTCTACAAAGTAATGAAAAAGGGCCTTGCAGTGATTCAGTTAAAGAATTTATTTACCTAAAAAATAAATAAATAAAAAGAAAGAGGTCAAAGCCATAGTGCAGAGGGTAGAGCCTTGCATGTGACTAATGTATTTTCAACCCTTCGCATCTAGACAGTCCCCTGAGCACCTCTCAGGTAATTTCTGAGTACAGAGACAGGATTAACAAATGATTACTGCCAGGTGTGACCCCCCCACACACAAAAGAAGCAATTAAGAAAAAATTTCAATTAAAGGAATGAATGTGACAGATTACACACTTGCAAAATATAGACATTATTCAAATCCTAATGCATACATAAATTTTAGGAACTGAATAATGTGTGTATAGATAAGTTAACATCATACATATATTTAAGCAAAGCACATTCATATATTCAAAGCATATATATTAAAGCAAAACATATTCAAAGGTTTTGATATTATAAAGAAATTATTATAGGGTTTCTTTGTTGAGGATGGTATTGTAGTGTTTAAAAATAAATGCTTGCCTTATAAATATACTGACTGGATGTCTATACAATGAATTTTGAAATAAAATAAAAATGTAGGTAAAATTCTTCTGTAAATAAAGTTATCCTTAGTCCCATAAAGTATAGAAAAAAAGTCTGCCATCTAACTAAACCTAATGGTTTTCCTTTTACTAGTGGAACAAATGAGTACTCTTTTACGTCACATGAAAAAAATAAAACCCATGGCATATATATTTAGCTGAGTTGTATAAAGAAATGTGTTCATTAAATTATAAAACCATATGCAGCCCGGAATGCACTCAGATGAATTTATAAAAGTGAAATATGCTGACATATGACTCTATCACAATCGGTGCTAAAGATTTCTCTTTTGGGACACTACAGAGTGTATATGTCATTAAGAATAGAGCAGAACATTTATTTACTCAGGGCAATAAGCTGGAAGAAGTGGGCAGATGGAGTGGTCCAGGCATGGAATTATAGCCGAGGAAGAGATAAAATAGGCAGCATTAGGAACAAACTGCCACATCAGGGCTGAGACAAAAACAAGCTTTAGGAAAAATAATCCCACTCATTTACTCATCAATAACATTCTCATTCATGCTTCCCTTTTTACTTTGAAGGAGTCACTACAACAGAGCTAGGAGGTAGGGCAGTGCTAGGGATAGCTACTCCAAGTAATGGTCAGCCTAGTGGCACAGACTGATGGTTTTCCAACAGTGCAAGAGGTTACCAGGACCATACCCACTGGTACCTGAGAGATCACAAGTTGACAAGGCTTGAACTCAGACCTCATACATGTGTTTTACTACCTGCTCTTTTTCCCTGTGTCCTTCACTCATTTTCTTTCTTTTTTTTTTTTAAATATGGAACGCTTCACGAATTTGCGTGTCATCCTTGCGCAGGGGCCATGCTAATCTTCTCTGTATCGTTCCAATTTTAGTATATGTGCTGCCGAAGTGAGCACCTTCACTCATTTTCTAATCAATTAGCTTTTGATTGAATCCTGTGTGCTAGACACTACTGTTAATGATGGGATACAAAAGATGAACAAGTAGGCCTTTCCTCCATTTGTGCAGCTGAGTGTGGTAAACAGCTGGGTACAGCCAGGATTCCATCCAGGAGGCCATGTTAGCAGATGTCTGGAATGTATACATTTTGAGAAAGGCAGGAAGATGTCAGTGGACTTCAGAGAGGAGGTGATGGCCCAGATGTGCTTTGAAGCAGGAATAGAAAGCAATGTGTTGAAGAATAGTTTGTGACAGAAAATACGAGAACATGAGCATAAAGCAGTATTTGCGGACCTAGGCATAAAAGAAATCAAAGGTAACTGACAAGAGGCAATTATAATTGAGAAGTTCAGACATTTGCCATTTACAAACAATCACATCACAGAGCTGAGAGGCAGGGCAGGATTTCAGTCCAGGTTAGGGGAGAGAATGGTAGGAACCCCTAACCTAACAGTTTATTACCGCATGGAATAATGGCACATATCCAGCTCCCTGAGCTAAGGGTTGATTCTGAATCTGCACTATAGAAAATAAAGCTACTTTTTAGTCTTGCTTTCAATGAATATTTACCAAATATCTACTAAGTAATATCTTTATTTAAGCACCATGATTACAACCATGTTTGTAGTTGGATTTTAGTTACAGAAAAGAACACCCCTCTTCACCAGTGCAACCTTACCACCACCAATGACCCCCATCTCCCTTCTCCCCTACCCCCTGCCTGTATTTGAGACAGGCATTCTATTTCTCTCACTCACTACCATTGTCATGATAGTTGTTGGTGTAGTTATTTCTCTAACTGCACTCACCACTTTTTGTGGTAAGCTTCATATCGTGGCCAGTCCTTCCAGCCCTCATCTCTATTGTCTGGCTGTTATTACAATAATGTATTTTATTTTTCTTAAATCCTACAGATGAGTGAGACAATTCTGTGTCTATCTCTCTGACTTATTTCACTCAGCATAATAGCTTCCATGTCCATCCATGTGCAGGAAAAGTTCATGACTTCATTTTTCCTGACAGCTGCAGAGTATTCCATTGTGTATATGTATGACAATTTCTTTAACTCATCTGTTTTCGGGCATCTGTGTTGTTTCCAGATTTTTTGGCTATTGTAAATTGTGCTGCAATGAATATAGGCATGTAACGGCATTTTTTGTATTGTGTTTTTGTGTTCCTGGAGTGTATCCCTAGGAGTGGTATAGCTGATCATATGGGAGCTCCATTTCCAGTTTGTTGAGGGAATCTTCATATTTTTTTCCATAAGGGCTGGACTAGACAGCATTCCCACCAACAATGAATCAAAGTTCCTTTCTCCCCACATCCTCACCAGCATTGATTATTCTTGTTCTTTGTGATGTGTGCCAGTCTCTGTGGCGTGAGATGGTACCTCATCGTTGTTTTGATTTGCATCTCCCTGATGATCAGTGATGTGGAGCATTTTTTCATGTGCCTTTTAGCCATTTGCATTTCTTCTTTGAGAAAGCGTGTTCATTTCTTCTCCCCATTTTTGGATGCAGTTAGATTTCTTGTTTCTTGTTAAGTTCTGTCAGTACCTTGTATATCTTAGATATTAGTCCCTTCTCTGATGGGTATTGGGTGTGGTATTGGGTATTCTGGGTGTGGCCTTTGCATCCTTATCACTATTTCCTTTGAGATGCAGAAGCTTCTGATCTAAAAATAGTCCCATTTGTATACCTCCACTTCCACTTGTTTGGACAATGACGTTTCCTCCTTGAAGATGCCTTTAGTCTCAATGTCCTGGAGTGTTTTACCTACATTTTCTTTTATATACCTTATGGTTCCAGGTCTGATATAAATGTCTTTTATTTGTTTGGATTTGACTTTTGTGCATCGTGTTAGGTGGAGGTCCAAGTACCTACTAAATATTAGATATTGTGCTAGGAATTAATAATGCTAGGAATTAAAAAAAATAGCATAGTTATTGCCTTCAGATTGAATCTCTCTTTGTTGAAGCCACAAAAGCAAAAGAGGTCATAAAAGCACGTGATGAAATAGTTCTTGTATTGTTGTCATCAATATTTACATTTTTTAGAATCTTAATAGTAAGGACTGAGACTATGGTTCAAGTGACTCTGCTTAGGAAAAAGCTAGACTTAGAAGGCCCAGAAGAAAAGGATAGAAAGCATTGCAATCTGTTTATTCCCTGACTGCACACTGACCTTTGTCCCTATTATGCCAATGATACAAATTGGCTCTGGCTCTTTTACTCTACTGTAATTCTGGTTTCTCTTTGAGAGTGCCCCCAAATGAATGTATGGTTGGTGGAAAAGTCATTCCCAGTGGCACTGTGATGTCCAGGATATTCATAATAGGAAACACAAACCTTTTGCTTCCTATACCCCACTTGCCCTTTTAGAATTATAGCCTGACACTATCTTATATCCATTGATAATGGGAGATGTTGAACTTGGCCCCTGGCTCATGATTAGGGACTGCCTGTGAGCAATTAAATACTTGCTATATCTTGGTGGCAATCCTACCTCTACAATGATCCAAGGAGCTTTCGGTAAGGAAGACTTCTTATTTTCTTTCCCCCTTTCTAATCAAAATGACCTTCAAAATTCGACTCAGTCATCAAAATCACCTCTCTTGTGAAACATTTCAGAACACCCATCTATTCTTATTTTATCCATGCATTCATTCATATGTATCCACATACTGAACCAACAAAATTTATTAAATTATCAGTGGATGACAGTCCCTGGGGATACAGCAATGAACATCCAGTCATGAACTATGCTCTCATAGAACATGATAATCTTAGAAATAGGAATATCTACTTTTCCTAGCTGGCTAAAGTTATTTGGATAATCAGTTCTTACTATTATGATCCATGTTAATGTTAAGAACTGCCTGTCAGTATTTAAGTAGTTTCTGTATCTTCATAGCAATTTTTTCCTGTTTTAATTTAGTTTTATTAACATTTGTACTGGTCTTGGGAATCTTAATACCATGCTTTGAGGAAGATTTCTTTTTTTTTAATTTTTTCTTTATTTAAGCTCCATGATTCCATACATGATTGTAGCTGGGTTTTAGTCATAAAAAGAACACCCTTCTTCACCAGTGCAACCTTCCCACCACCAATGCAACTCATCTCTCTCCTTCCCTACACCCTACCTGCCTATATTTGAGAGAGGCATTCTACTTCTCTCACTCATTAAGATTGTCATGATAGTTGTTCCTGTAGTTATTTCTCTAACTGCACTCACCACTCTTTACAATGAGCTTCATATTGTGAGCCAGTTCTTCTAGCCCTCATCTCTATTGTCTCTGTGTATTATTACAATAAAGTATATTTTGTGTCTATCTATCTCCCTCTGACTTATTTCACTCAGCATAATAGACTCTAGGCAATTCTAGCTGTTGAATAATCTAGAGAGCTTTAAGAGAGAAACTTTCCCTAAAAATGGGAAGAGAGAAATTCCATTCTAGAGGGGATCATTGCTGTCTCAAGGGTTGATGACAATCACCAATGACTGGATTCTACTCTGTGCCAGGATCTTTAGATGCTAATTTAATTTGATTTTTCAAATAATCTTAGAAAGGGACAAAAGTAATATAGTCCAGCTGGTAGAATGTTTGCTTTTCACATGGAAGGCCCAAGTTCAATCCCTGATATCTCATATGGTCCCTTGAGCCTACCAAGTGTAATTCCTGGGTACAGAGCCAGAAATAATCCATGAGCATGTAGCCCCAAAACAAAAATAAAACAAAAAAATATCTTAGAATGTAGGTTCTAGAACTATGTCTTGAAGACACACAGTCAGTTTGTTTTGGGGTGGGGGGGGTGAGTGAGGGATATTTGGGGCCACACCTGGAAGTGACTTACTCCTGGCTCTGCATTCAGTCATTACTCTTGGCAAACTTGACGGACCATATGGCATGCTGGAGATTAAACCTGGGTTGGCATGCAAGGCAAATGCATTATCCACTCACTATACTACTGTTCTGGGGCCCACATTCAGTGAGGTTAGTAAGCTGCCCACTGAAAAACATAGTCACTTGTTAAGAATGAACATTTTAATAAAGAAATTCTTTAATTGAATCACCATGAGATACACGAGAAGTTTTTCATGATTGAATTTCAGTCATCAATCACAACATCCCTCACCAGTGCACATTTCCACCACTATCCCCAGCTGACCCAGTTTTCCTTCTCTTCTTCCACTATTCTTTATCCTTCTTGCCTCTGGGGCAGACATTTTCCTCTCTCTCTCTCTTTCTCTCTCTCTATATCTCCCTCACTCTCTATCCCTTTTTAAAAATCTTTTAGACACTGTGGTTTGCAATGTTATTACTGAAGGGGTATCATGTATATTACTTTATGTCCTTCCAACACCTAGTCTTGTTCAGATCATTTCTAACAATCATTGTCATACTGATCCCTTCTCTGTCCTAACTGCACTCCCCAGATATTTATAGCAAGCTTCCTACTATGAACATGTCTTCCTGGCCCTTCTCTCTATTGTCTCTGGATATTAATACCATACTATCTTTTTGTTTCATATCCCACAAGTGAGTGCAAGCCTGTCTCTCTTCCTATGACTCATTTTGCTCAGAAAAATATTCTCCCATCCATGTATAAGCAAAGATCCTTTCTCTTTCTGTTTCTGAGCCACACCCAATGTTGCTCATGGCTTATTTCTGACTCTATGCTCAGGGATCAATCCTAGTAGAGCTTGGGGACCATATTGAGTGAAAAGATTGAACCTGGATGAACCACATGCAAGGTATACTGTATCACTCTGGTCCCAGTAAAAGATAGACTTCTATTAATACTTCTTATCCTGTGGCATCCTGCTATCTTTCTGAGAAATAGCCCAGAAAGCTTCTCCATGACATTCCTGACAGTTCTGTGAAACAATGAAGCATGGTGGCCATGAGCTCTGGCCACTATCGAGATGAGATGGAAAGATGACATATCCAGAGCTCAGTGCATTTGAGAAAAACTTCATTCTCAACTTATTTTCAAGGCATTCTTCATTCTCAACCCGTTTTCATTTAGCCTTTAACTCAAGTGCTGGAGATTGGCTAAAAACAATTGGCACATCTTAATGTTTTAGATTAAATGATTTAATTTAATCATTTAATACATAATGAAGAAATGATCTCTTATGGAATCCAGCTCTCAGAGATAAGGTGAATTGTCATTCATTTTGAAATGCATTTTGCATAGACTGTGTAGAATTTTAAAGTCTATTTACCTAATATAAATTGCTCTGATATATTTTCTCTTTACAATAATATGCTGAAAAACAAAGTCCATAATGGCCCCTTTGACTCTCAGCTGTTTTCTGAGAAATGACTTAGTAACTGAGGGGAAAATACCATTTCGAAGTTTGTTGACATCAGCAGCAGGATGGTATGAACCTTAATTTTATGTTTATACTGATATGACATTATTTAAATAACACAGAAAGAGCCATGCTGGCCCAGCAAAATTATGACTTTAGTAATAAATGCCTTCTGAATTCTTGTATCTGAATTTCATTAGCGCTTTTCTGTCCACTTTTCCACGTACTTTAAGATGATATTTGGTGTTGCCATTGGTACTTTATTTTAATAACCATAATGTATTCCCACTAGGAAACTATTTTTACTATACACTGTAATTGGCTTGTTAAAGTTTCCTGTGGAAGAAAATTAGCATTTTTCCCATAGTTTCCCCCTCAGAAATGAGAAAATAATTCTGGGAAAAAAAAGACAATACAGAAGAATCTCAATTTATGCTCCTGATGTGTTACTTTTTAGAAAAGTACTCTTGACAAATATCCATGTTCAAAACAAAACAAAAAAGAGTCCATGTTGCAAAATAAAAAACTTTTGTTTATATCCTTTTGCGTCTTGATAAATTAGTTTGCTTAGTTTAATATTTGACATAATTTTAATGAAGCAAAGTTGTTTTTAGTGAAAGAGATTTATTTAGAGAATTGTAAAAAAGAGAAATGTGTTCAAGAGATAACACAGACTTCTCCAGAGGGAAAGAAGTCTAAATTATATGTTTTTTATTTTCCCCACTTCTTACTGGAACTTCATTATTTATTTTCAAACAATAAAAGTTTATTTATACATGGGTTAGGAGGCCAAAACAAAAAGTCTTGAATCAAAGTCTAAGCAGGTACCAAAATCCAGGTGTTGTGGTAGGGTCAAGCTCCCTCTGAGGACTGGATGAAGAATTTTTTTTTTTTTTTTTGGTTTTTGGGCCACACCCGGTAACGCTCAGGGGTTACTCCTGGCTATGTGCTCAGAAGTTTGCTCCTGGCTTGGGGGACCATATGGGACACCGGGGGATCGAACCGCGGTCCGTCCAAGGTTAGCGCAGGCAAGGCAGGCACCTTACCTTTAGCGCCACCGCCCGGCCCCGAAGAATTTATTTTTTTAACATAATATCTTTATTTAAACACCATGATTATCAAAACATGACTGTAGTTGGGTTTCAATCATAAAAAGAACACATCCCTTCACCTGTGCAACACTAAATTATATATTTAACAAAAATTAAACTCAACAAAAATTAATTTGTTAATGAATCGCAGGCACTAGAATATAAAATCCTTGTGAAGGGGGAAAACTAGAGATATTGAGTATCTGCAGCTCCTTCAGTTCTAGGACTGCTCTGTAGGTCAAGAAACAGGAGTGGAATGTGCTGAAGAGAAATCTCTAGAGATATCCACTCTTATATTTTTTTTTCCTGAAAAAATGCAAAGCCAGGCAGGTGGCAAGGGGTTTTCAGAGACCTGGGGTGATGTGGCAGAGGGAAGACAATCAGATTTGATGAACAAGAAGCCTTTCAATAAATCCTCATTGATTTCTTTAAAGAAGATGAGTCCAACTCATCTCCTCAGGTTCCAAATACTAAACATCTTTTCTTAAAGCAAGGCTTTGAACTGCCTTTGGATGCCAAAGGCAATGCAGCCTTTGGAGGACAAATGAATGTGATGGAGACAGTTGGTAATTAGAACACTCAGAAATAGTCCTTTGCTACACAGAGCCCTTCTTTTGACGCAATCAATGCATCACTCGTCCCCTTTAAGCTTTCCTCATTTCCTCCACAGACCAAAATCACAGCATGACCTTTAATCGCCTCTCTGTCTGAAACTCTGTCCTCCTTGACTGTACTCTCTTGTGAGGCCATTCTCTGCAGTAATATATTGATGTTGGATCCTACAATACTGACTTCTGCACAATGACACCACTATTGTCACCGAAAAGTTATTTGAAGCAACTCATTTTCTTTGAAAGGAGTTTAGTTGCAAAAGGCCTTATTCCTGGGTTAGAGCTAATCTTCTTTCCCTTCATAATTTTTTGAGGGTAGCTCCGAAGCAGGAAGAGAGCCCTTATGCAGAACCCTAGTGGTTTTTGGTCAATTCTCTAACCAGTTCAATATAGAGATGGAATACTTTTTCTAACAGAGGAGCAAAACAGAGATGCTGAGCCCACTAGAACCACCCATGTGCCAGAGATCTCCAAGGTTGTACCTGGTGGTACTGGATGGAACATGCAGTACTGAGGACCAAACAATAATAATGGTCTTTGCTCATGCAAGGAACATACTCTCCAATTCTTGAGCTATCTCCCCAACCCATAGCTAGAACTAATATTTTGAAGAGTGCAAATGACAGATTTGATCCTGGATATTATATATACTCATTACTAGAGTCACAAATGGCCCTTTTGAGAAAGTCTCTTTCCCACCTCATTCACCACACAAGAGAATATAGGTCCAGCACACATACATACCCAAGTTACCTTCTTCCAATATCCTCTCCTCTTGCCTTCATTCCCTATGTCTGTCTATTTATTTCGACTGGAGAAATAGTAGAGTAGATAAAGTGTTTTCCACATGCAGCTGACCAGGGTTTGATCACAGGCACATCAAATGGTCTCTCTCTTTTTTTTTTCTTTCTTTACTTTTTTTTATTATGAGTACAAAGATGCAATGAAAGAGGACAAGGTAAAGTCACAGTGGGAAGACAATCACCCATAAACAGAGTTCTCAAATGGTCTCTTGAGCATTTCCAGGTATGATCCTTGAGCCTATAGAGTAAGGAGCAAGCCCTGCTGGATGTGCCTAATGATCCCCTCTAAAAATAATTAAAAGAAAATATTTATTCAACATCTATGTTAAGTCAAGAGTTGCTTGCTTTGTAAATACTACCTGTTTTTCATCCCTACCCTCACTTTTGATAAAGACATATACCGCTGACAGAAATGTTGGCACAAATATTTATTCCCTAGTCAAGAGAGCTTCACTTGCTATTTTGAAACAGAAGAAGGAATGAATATTTATTTATTTATTTTGAGGTTTTTTTTTTGGGGGGGGTCCAACCCAGAGATGCTCTGGAGTTACTCCTGGCCATGCGCTCAGAAATCTCTCCTGGCTTGGGGGACCATATGGGATGCCAGGGATCAAACCCAGGCCAGTCCTGGGTCAGCCATGTGCAAGGCAACCATCCTAACGCTTTGCTATCACTCTGGTCCCAGGGATGAGTATTTATATCAGGGAAATTGGTCAGTGCTACAAATGAACTCTTGTCAAAATCTAGTTTTTACAACGTTACCACGATGTTACTGACTACTGTAATCTGGTTAGTACTTCAGAGGAAAAGAAAAGAAAGATATTTTATAGTAGTAGACCAAGCTTATGAACAAATAATGACTTTGAAAGCATCGTATATGATACTTTGAGTTGGTAATGGCTCATATTACACAGACACACACTTGGTTCTTTCCCATGATTCCAGCTATTTCAACATTCAACTCTGAAGCTGACCCAGGGTTCTATCCCTGGAAGTCCATATGGTCTCCTGCACCTGCCTGCCAGGAGTGATTTCTGAGTGTAGAGCCAGGAGTAAGCCCTGAGCACTACCAGGTCTGCCCCAAGTCAAAATTAATAAATAAACTAAGAAAACGACAGCTTCTTTTTCAATGATATTAGAGGCAGCAAATGATCCCTCGAAAAGATGACACTGGTATCCTGTAGGACAAGTTGACAGTGAAAGTAAGAAAACTAAAACATAGAGTTGGAAAAGGGACCAGGTGATAACATTGGCTAGACATTTAGAAGCTAGGAGAAAAAAAGTTCTAAATATCTGAGGTACTATGCTCTTTCTTGACAGAGGTTTTCTGATCTGCATTTTGTTATTAGCTTTGCTTCCTTAGCGAAAGGGGTGTTAGGGGTGAAGACTGAGTCTACTGAGATGGAAGGAAGGGCTGGCAGTTTTTAGGGAGGGGCCAGAAGGGCTTTCTGGGAGCTAAGCCATAATTAAGTGATAGGACAAATGTCAAATTTCAACAAGTGAAGCTCACGAGAATTATCCGGATATGTTTATATCCCACATGAAAACACAACACTAATCCCCAAACAGGGGAGCTGATAGCACATACTAGGAGCCAAGTCTTTACCACTAAAATTCTCTTACTAAGGAGTTTAAAGCCAAACTAATCCCATTCTATAGGTGATGAAAGTTAGGACTTTCATGAAAGTCACTCGATTTAAGACTGAAAGTCATTGCCAAGTACATTCTAATGAGACTTGTCTGATGTCCCTAGGTTTCAAAGATCAACAATCCATCAAAGATATCAAAGAGGGACACAAAACAAGTAAAATTACGAAAACTGTTGAAGAGTCTCCTCCGGATTGATACAACCCTGATGAACTCAACATTCAGTGAGATGAGTCACTGGGGTAGGTATTTCTAATAAAAACAAAATTCTCTTAGCAATTCATGATTATTGGCTATATTTATTTTCAAAACTCAAAGACGTGTTTACATATTTTTCCTTCACTCCATGTCCCAAAACCAATTAGTCATGAAGTGGTGTCTCCCCACTGTCTTGTTCTATGGTGTATTTGCTTTCAGTCTGATGTTGAGGCTCTGGCTTTGGGGACAAGATCCTTCCCAGAACTAGCTTTCAAAGTGTTTTTTTTTTGTTTTTGTTTTTGTTTTTTACCCCCTGGGTTTGTGGCTATCATTAGCCAAGCCACAGGCAGGATTTTTGTGTTTAAGAAGTGCATTATTTTCTACCCAAGATGGTGCTACCTATGCAATCAGCCTCTAAGCCATGAATCATGTGCATGCAAGACAATACGTGATGTCCTCTCATGAGAGGCTCGGGCACAGTGGCAGAGCTTGAGAAAACAGAATAAGAAATGCAGTAAGTTCTCAGCATACTCTCAAGTCTCTTCATATTAACAGTCTCTGCATACAGTTTGTAGGTGACAGCCAGGATCTCTGTTTGAAACCAGATGGTCCCAGAGATTTTGGTTCTCAATATTTCTCTATACAAACTCTACTATATTCGTTCTGTGCTCAGCCTACAACCACAAAGGAGTACTATTAAAAACACAAAAGAAAAAAATGATAAGAAACTTAATATGCCAATTAAAATACCAAGCAGAAACCAGAAAAAACCATTCTCAGACTCAACAATTCCCAAGACACAGCCCTGAAGGAACTCCAAAACAGTGAGTGCTGCCCAGGCTTACAGAAACATTTTGGAGAAGTCAGAGCAGGCAGAAAAGCAGGCATGCACTGGGAATCTAGTGACCACCTGATGTGAGAGAGCTTCGTGAAGGGAGAGATCTGCTCTCCCAACCTCCGCATATTGGCAACTGTATTTGCTTCTGAATAATCTTAATAATAAAGGTTAGCCCTGATTGAGTCCATTCCTGATTGAGGAATAGCTCATCAGGTACTGTATAGAGGCTCTATAGTTTCTTTAATTACTTTTTGGGAAAACTTAGAAAACAGGCCCTAATATCCTGATTTAACAAATGAAAAAATTAAAGGTGAAAATTTTGACACTAACTTATGAAAAATTTTACTTTAAATCAAGAAACAGCTTTTTTTTTTTGGCTTTTTGCCTTTTGGCCGTTCCTCTCTTGGCCCGGCTCGGCTCCCTGGCTTTTGAATATTGGGGCCGCATGGAGCCCAAAGGAAAGATGGCTGAAAGGAGTTTAGATGCAGGGCCAAGAATAACTAGTGCTTAAAAGGTTATGAATAGGCCACACACACGTGGTGGCTAGGGCTTGAATAAAGATGATTCTTCCTGAAGCCTGCCTGTGAGTGAGTCTTGATTACGCCGATTACCTGGGCCTGGGACCCGGCCGGCTGGATGGGGATGAAGCCACGTGGCTGGGGCCTAAGCACAAAGGCCTCCATCCATCGCCATCCAGCCCCATCGTTAATTATTTGATTCAACAAATGGCACCCGAACAGGGACCTGAATCCTGGACCCAACAAAACAGCGAAAATGGTGAGATTTCTGCTCTTCTGTTTCATTTTGGCTTTTTTCGGGTGCACTGAGCCCAAAACACTGGGCCACGTGAAGCCATGTTCAAACATGGCCGTGACCCCTTCTAGGAAAAGAAGGGCAATTAAAACAAAAGAGGTGAAAGCTTGCATCACCTCCAGCCCAGGCCCAGGCCCAGAACTGAAACTTTGTTACAAGAAACAAAAACCTGGGCCTCTTCAAAAACTTATTAAAAGTCTAAATTGGAAAAGGAGGAGAAAAAAGACTATTGAAAATGGACTGATTTTCTGAGAATGACCTTTGGCTTGAATTTGAATTTCGACTTTGGAAATTTCGGACTGAACTTTTAGTTTAAATCACTTGCAACTCTGAACATCCAAAGTGATGCCCAGAGGGGAAAAGCGGCTGGGCTCGGCTCGTGGTATCTCGGCTGGGATCTCGGCTGCAATCGGTTTGGCTGGGCTCAGTTTGGCCCGGAAAAGCGAAAAACCTGGAATCCACCCTCCAGCGAACCGGCAGCGGGCAGCGAAACCGGCAACCTCATGGTCTACAAAACCGTCTACGGGGCCTGAAACTATAAAAGAGAGCCACGTGGTAAGATCAGCGTGGGACAAACCAACATCTGAACTTTAAAAGTTTACAAAAGCCACGTGGTGAAATCAGCGTGGAACAAATTAATCTAAACTATGGTTTTAGGTGTAGAAAATTAGTGGGTAGTAATATTTTACTCATAGTTGGTGATGGGATAAGTTTTAATTAGTTAGTGGTTAAAAAATAAAAATATAAGGCAGGTAATACAGATTAGCCCATTTTAACATCTAATTTCTAACCACCTGCATCTTTGTCTTAGTCATTTTCTTTATTATTTAAATGTGTTTTGTTGTCTTTCAAAGTTAATATTTTCAATTGCAAAATGTTTTACTGTGTATTTTAATGTACTTAGCCTGTTTTTAAAATGTATGTTATGCATGTATGCTGAAGTACTTGTGTATATAAAAGTTATAGGAACAAATAGTTCCCCCAATATAGTTTAAAAGTATAGGAACATGAAAGTTCCAAAATAGTGCTTGGTAAAAAAGCATTAATAAAGTTTTAGGTTACAGGTGTAACAAAAAAAAAAAAAAAAAAAAAAAAATCAAGAAACATGCTAAGGACATTCTTTATTCCTTTTTTTATTTTGGGGGGGAAGGCCACACCCAGAGGTGTTTAGGTTTCACTGCTGGCAGGGCTAGGGTTAACATATGAGAAGCCAGATATTGAATTCAAGTCTTCCATGTATGAGGTAAGTATCCAGCCTGCTATAGCATGTCTCCAGTCCTTCCTTCATTTATTTATTTATTTATTTATTTTTTGGTTTTTGGGCCACACCCTGTGACGCTCAGGGGTTACTCCTGGCTATGCGCTCAGAAGTTGCTCCTGGCTTCTTGGGGGACCATATGGGGCACCGGGGGATCGAACCGCGGTCCGTCCTAGGCTAGCGCAGGCACCTTACCTCCAGCGCCACCGCCCGGCCCCCTTCCTTTATTTTTAATTAAACAACACATTCCACACTCAGTTCTAAATGCTTTATCTTTACTAACTCTTTCCTCCCAATAGCTTTGCGGTGTGTATGCTATCTTCATGTTCATCTTTCAGATGGGAAAACTATGGATAAAATATGGATGGCTTTTCTACATTAAGATGAAGAGATAGAAATTGAATCAAGCAGTTCTATTCCATAGTCCATGCATCTAAACTCCTATATTATGGCAATTACCCTATGGTAATATGGTGACATGGTAATATCTATTCTTATGTTCATTATCTTAGGCAATTCTTATGGTAATTATCTGTGGTAATATGGTGAATATAGCCATATCTATTCTTGAATAAGAGAACTCTTAGTTGGAGAGCAGATGTGGAAGCATTGTCTCTAGCATGACTTCATTTCCCCATATTGCCTTTACCATATCATTACCCATATTAGTTTAGGGTTTACAAGGGCTAGTGTTTTTTGCCTGGCCATTTAGATCATGGAGCTTTGAAAGAAGGACTTAGCTCCTAGTATACAATCAATAATTCTTCTTAGCTAATTCTGTACGTTATAAAAATGCTATTTTTATGAGCATATGGCATGAGTCTAGCAGCCACCAGGATATATTTCTGTTTGCTCTTATTCAAATAGCTTTATAAAATCTCTACCAAGGGGCTAGATATGTAGTAAAGTAGGTAGGGCACTTACTATATATGTGGCTGATCCGGGATAAATCTCTGGCACTACATGTTTTCTGAGAAGATCCAGGAGTAAGCCCTGAGAACCAGGATTGACCCAAAAACAATAAAAATCTGTGGCCAGCCCAAGTTTAATCCCTGGCACTTCATATGGTTCCCTGAGCAACACAAGAGTAATTCCTGATTACAGAGCCAGAAGTAAACCCTGACCACCATTGGGTATATAGCCCATTAACCCATTAACCCTCCCATCAAAGTGAAGCCAACAATTGGTGGGTTTGAAAACAAATAGGACTTATACAAATAAGATATACATTGTACTATATGCTGCTTATCCCTGTCATTTTTTGTTTGATTAAGATCTATACATTTGCAGTCCATATAAAGAAGTCTCTCTCTCTCTCTCTCTCTCTCTCTCTCTCTCACACACACACACACACACACACACACACACACACACACACACACCACAGTTTTCAAACTTACTTTGAGAAGCCAGAATCACACAGCATGTTGGGCATTAGCCTTGTACTTGGCCTGGCCCAACTGAGTTCAATTGCTGGTATCCTGGGCACTGCCAGTATATATGGTCCCTTGAACACTACCTGGAGTAATTACTGAGTGCAGAGCCAAAAGTAATCCCTGAGTATTGCCAGGTGTGGCCTAAAAAAACAAACAAACAAAACCCCAACTTATTTTGAATTCTTTTTATTCATGGTCACTGCAATTGTTTCGGGAAAATTTTCAATGAAAAAAAAAACATACATGAAAGGGGGTAATTATGCTCAGTTAGTTTTGTTTTGAACCTAGGATATGGTCTAAATATAGTTTTTTTTGGTAAAAACAGAACTCAGGACATATAAATGAGTTTAGAAAGATGTTTTACAAGGGTCCCAAGGGCCCCTGCCAAATGTTGCTAGTAAGTGTGCAAGCCCCTTTTTCGGAGTGTACTGGGACTACAGACATATTTTTAAGAAACAGAAAGGGGGAAACGCTGGGGTGTTTCATCTGGGGCAAAATGGGTGCATTCTTCTGCCCTCACTGTTGGAAACCAGAAGCCTTGCCATGAACATCCCTTAAGCAAGGCCCACTGAGGGAGAAGTTTACATTTCCAATCAACAGCCAATAAGACCAACAGCCAACAAGACCAAAAGCCTGCCAATGACCGTAGGAGTGAGTGAGCATGGAGGTGGTAGTATTCCCAGCCATACAATCAAGACTACTTGATTGCATTCAGTTGGATTCTGGCAGCAGCCATGTTTTAGTAGGCTTCCCTTTTGACTTCCGGAAACATGACTTCCGGTATGGCTATCTCTGATGCCATCAGCAAAGTGGTCCATGATATGAAGGGATGCAAGTCATCTGCCCCAGAGAAAATGAGGGAGCGCAGGAAAGTAGTGTTCATCTGCTACAGCAAAGACCAAAAGAACATTATCCTGGAGCAGGGCAAAGAGATCCTGGTGGACAAATAGGGCAGAGTGAACACCATCCCAATTTACTTCCATCAAAAACTGTGGGACAATATCTTGCCTCTTCACAGCCATCCACAATGAGAGCTATGAGACCAAGGAGAGCAAGAAGGTAACAACAATGGTCATCTTCTGGCCCTACATCTGCTCCCTTTCAGAGCAAAATGATTTCTGTCAGTTCCAACAAAGCCACCAAGACAGGTTGTCTTTATTGCTGTGGTGCTTTTCAGGCTTTTTGTTTGTTTGTTTTTGTTTTGTTTTGTTTGGGGGGTTGATTTTTTTGTATTATTTTTATGTTTTCCTTCCCCCCTTTCTTTTCTTAAACTGATTTTTATAGTCTCTAGAAGGACTCCTCCCATTTTTTGCTTGTTTGAATTTTTGCCCCCCTTCTTTTTTTTATTATTATATTTTTTCTTCCCTTCAAACAGAACCACATATCTTGAATCATCTTGTTCTGCCTCACAAATTGAGGAGGAAATAATGGAGGGCACCAAGACCAAACAGTCATGTGTACATTGAGTAGAAATAAAAATGATCAAACTTAAACACCAAACCCAAAGCCAACTACAACAGAATCAATACCCAATCTACAATAAGCTAGACACAGAAGGGACCACTTATACTAGCAGCCGGAGGGGGTGGGCAATGGGGGGGGCGATATGGGATGCATGCTGGGAACAGGGGTGGAGGGAGGGCAACATTGGTGGTGAGAATGGTGGGAATGATTCAATGTCACTATGTACCTAAAATACTACTGTGAATGATTTATAATTTACTTTGGTCAAAATAAAAATGATTAATTAATAAAAAAAAATGAAGCTAATGTGGATCAAGCCCTGATTGCAAGCAAACTGCTATGAGGAGGTCAAGCACTACTGTACCCTGGCAGAAAAACTGGGGACAAAACTTCCTCATCAGTGTTCCTGGAAGCCCCAGAGCTGCCTGCCCATAGAAGTTTCAGGATTTCTCTTTCCTTCCAGGCCAGAGGGGCAGGGAAATAACAGCATGAATAGAAGACAGTTCCCTTCACCCAGTTGCCAAACAAATTTCAGGTCATCCTCTTCCCTCCATCCCTTTTAAGTCCTGACCTTCTCAAACTTTATTTTGATCTTCCGATTTCTCTTGGATTGAAGCAGACTATACTCCCACCCCCATTTCCAGGAACCCCAGTTGGATGGTGTGCTGAATTTTTTTTAATAAAATGCACATTTTTAAATAAATATCTTTAAGCATCATGATTACAGGCATGTTTGTAGTTAGGTTTTAGTTATATATGTATATATATAAAAAGAACACCCCCCTTCACCAGTGCAATGTTCCCATTACCAATGCCCCCCCCTTCCTCCTTCCCCACCCCTTGTCTGTATTCAACATAGGCATATATTCTATTTCTCTCATTCACTACCATTGACATGGTAGTTGTCAGTGTAGTTATTTCTCTAACTGAACTAACACTTTTCTGCTCCACCTCCTTACCATCCTCCCTTTTTAGTATAGAAAAAGTAGATGCCAACTTGTAACCACAATAGTAATTTTGTGCTTGTCTGTTTGACTCTGTGTATAAATGGAGCGTTTAGAGATAACCACACTGCTGATCCCCCATCTCATTTTCTTGGTCTCTTCATTCATGGAAGTAGAACCATTAAGGGACCATCAATTCAAAAATAATAATTAAGAGATTAATAGAAATGATTGATTGATGGCAGCCTCATGATGAGAGACCCTAGGTCAGGAGTACCCAGATAAGCTAGTCCTGAATTCTTGGTTCAGAATTCACGCGATAATGCCTATTCTTGTTTACATAAATAAGTTTTCAAATCAGTCCTCTAAAATATATTACATTCAATTTTATTTTCACTTGGGTTTTATTGTGATCATTATCATGTCTTCCTTGGCAATGGATAATTTTATCTCCTGAACCTCACTCACTGTCATTCATTTGCAAGATTATTATTCTACTTAAGTTAAACAGGATATGATAAGTGATTAAAAAGATCAAATAGATATTGGGTGTTAGTGTATGTCCCATTAAATGATTTCCACTTTTATGGGGCATGAGGAATTTGAAATAATTCTGAGAAAGGAAGATTTTAAGACTGATAGTAGTTAAGTTGACAGAATAGAACAGAATTTCAAATATGGACCAACTACCACTTGATCTAGAGAGAAAGGAGGACTTAAGAAAGGAAAACAAGTCAGTCCCAGAGATCCACCTCTTGCCAACGGTTTTCTTTTCCTGATTTCATACAGGAGCTGGTATAAAGATAAGTGGGTATTTAGTTACCTCTCCCTCCTCCAAGTATTAAAAGACAGCAATGATTTTTCCCATGGCATATTAGTTGCAATACCTTTTAATCAACTGTTCCTAAAGTACGTTTTACTACTCCCCCAAGGAAAAATAAAAACCAAAGAAAAGAGTAATAAGGGGGTTCGGCAGCGTTTGGCAGTTCCGGTTGAGATGTTTAGCAATCCCAAGTTCCCAACTGGGAAGGATCTAATATCTGAAATGAAACAAAAGCATTTATTAAAGCCAAGAATTGAGACACTAGGTTGCTTGGTGCTTTTTTTTTTTTTTTTTTTTTTTTTTTTTTTTTTTTTTTTACTTTGAATGAAGACTTATGATGTCTCTCCAGCCTGGAGGCAGCAATGAATGCACGAGCTTGGACAAATGGCACCAGGGTTCTTTTCTTCAGTAGGTGTGAAGAAAGTTTTTCTAGTCCAAGAAGAATTGGTTTGAGTAGGGAATTGAAATATCAATGTGGAGGGGCCGAAGCAGTGGCACAGTGGTAGGGCATTTGCCTTGCACGTGGCTGATTCAGGACAAACAGTGGTTTGATCCCCCAACATCCCATATGGTCCCCCAAGCCAGGAGCAATTTATGAGTGCAGAGGCAGGAGTAACCCCTGAGCATCACTGAGTGTGGCCCAATATCTATATCTATATCTATATCTATATCTATATCTATCTATCTATCTATATATATATATATATATATATATATATATACCAGTGTGGAGAGAAAGGAGGATGAAATTGGGCATGACATGTGGTAGGTATGGAATGGGCCATTTTAAGGACATTCAAGGAAACTACTTACAATTTCTGATGTGAGATGATTAGTCTTGAATTTATCCTAACATGAAGTTTGTTTACAAAATGACATATGATAATGGCCTCTGAAAATACAGTGAGAAATACCTGCTACCCCTATCTCTCATTAGTTGTTATGTAACATAAAATCTAAGTATGCACATCTCTGCCCTAAAGTAGAAAGAATAAATTCTTGCAGTTCCTATTAGTGTATTTCTATGAATTAAACCAGGTAGTTTCTTTCTTTGTTTTCCCCTGTGCTAAGTTTTCTATACATATGTTTCCAAACCAGGGACAAATAAATATAACTTGCTGCTGTCATTTGTGGCACATAAAGTCTGCCTTTGATTATAAGCTCTGATTGTGAGACTGAGAAGTTTTGACAGTCAGCAGCAGGGAGGGGGCACAGGATATAAAACAAAAGTCTGGTCCACTTTCACCAGTGTAAAGTCAATAGGTAGTACTTAAGAATGAAAAATCAAGGAGGTACAACACATGAATGTTATTGAGAGGTAAGGAGGGAAATGTGAAAAGAATCAACTGAAGTCTTGAATTGGTTGAGAGTGGAGAAAAGAAGGCTGTTATGCTTTATAGCAAGAACTCTTAGAAATATTAACTCTTTGAACTCTATACATTTGTAACTTTGATACAAATAAAAACTGAAATGAAATAAATTCTCTAAAAAACACATAAACATAAAAGCCTTTTGGGTGAGTAAGCAGGCAGAAATTATATGAGGCGAAGAGTGAATATGGAGTAAAACCATATGAACATTGTAAGTCATGGTCAGTTGCCTATGTCATTTACCCTTTATTCTGTGGAAGTCTGTGGAAATCTCCAGAAATAATTTAAGTATAAATGTGATTGATCGTATATACTTATTGAAAAAAACTCTCTTAACTCTCTTGTAAGTCTAGAAACTCCTTGAGAAAGGGAACTAAGATATGCCTGTAACATTGGTTTTGAGAACAGTACTTAGAATACTGTCAGTAAATTATAGGTAGATGAATAAATGAATGAATAAAAGTCCATGTCCTCCACCCTATGTCTTAATTTCCTTATGTGTAACAGAGAGAATGAACTTCTCTTAGCTCGTCTGCTCTCTTTTTCTCTCCCCTCTGAGGAATGGTGGGAAGATAAGTGATGTAGTCAGTAATAAAATATTTGAATATCTTAAAAAGCACAACTCTTTCAAAATGTGGTAAATTATTATTCTGATTAGCTAAGCCACTGCCCATAAATATATATACTAGTTTGTGATAGTGAAAAATTATCTCAAATAAAATAGAGAAGGTCTTTGAGTTTATCCAAGGAGGTCCTTTGAAAATGTTATTGCTGAATTTTTCTCCTTTTGCATTTAAGGGTCTTTAGATTAAAATTGGGTTTTCATACTATAAAGGCTGCCTGATCAATACACCAGTGTGTGTGTGTGTGTGTGTGTGTGTGTGTGTGTGTGTGTGTATTTTGCATATTTATAATGTTATCCTAGTTTGTAAAAAAAGTTTTATGTGAGCAGTAGAAGCTTGTTGTAAGCAATAAAATCTTTTATGTGGATTCTTTCCCATTCTTTCCGAGGGGATTTCTCAAACTTTTCTTCACAATTCAATTTCAGACTCAAGAGACTTACACGCATGCTGGTTTACCTCAGCTGTTTTTATTCCAAACTCTTTCCCCCCCTTACCACAGTGAACTGAGTGAAAAGTGGGATATCATAGAGCTCTATTTGCTGATTAAGTGAGGACTTTTGGCATCGATTGTTTTTTTGCATATTGGCAGATCTGGAAGAAACGGGGGAGAATTTCCTTCCCATATTAATAGTGACTCAAGATCATAGAATTATTGTCTCCTCTTGGAGATGTTTATGGAAAGGACCAACCTCATCATATGCAGGAGACCAAGGGTCTCTCATGAGGAGTAATTTAAAGTGTGTCAATGCCTCTCTATTCTCATTTCATCTCTTTCTGACTGCTGGAACTGGATACTTTTGGCCTAAAGAACAAATTCTGGCTTTGCGGTACCCAAATATTCTTTTTGCTTTGACCTTGCCAGACTGTCATAAACTGAGTAGTACATTCACTGCAAAAGTTCAGACTCCGTCAATCTCCCTCCATATGTCTGTCTTTCTTCTAACTCATTCCTAGAAATTTATTATATTAAAATATAAAATATGACATTTCTTAGAAATGTAATGAAAATACTTTAATGCATTAGTTAAAGATAAATTCTATCAACTTTTATCTAATTTATAGAGAAACAGGAGTATATCTAAACATTGGCAAGTAAAAAAATTAGTGAAAGAAATTAAAGATAAATGGGGCATGAGAGATAACACAGCGATAAGGCATTTGCCTTGCATGCAGAAGGACGATGGTTTGAATACCAGCATCCCATATGGTATCCTGAGCCTGCCAGGGATGATTTCTGAGCGTAGAACCAGGAATAACCCCTGAGTGCTGCCTGGTGTGACCCCCCTCCAAAGAAAAACAAAAAAGAAAAACAAAAAAAGAAATCAAAGGTAAATAAAAAAGGAAAACAATCTCATATACATGGATTAAAAGATTTAATATTGTTAAGATTACAATACTTCCCAAACTAATTTACATATTAAACACAATTTCCATTAAAATTTCAGTTGCTCTTTTGGGAGTAGAAATCAAGAAACTGATCTAAAAATTTATATAGAAATTAAGGGATCCAGGGGCCGAAGCAGTGGCACAGCGGTAGGGCAATTGACTTGTATGTGGCTGACGTAGGACAGACGGTGATTGGATCCTCAGGCATCTTATATGGTCCCCCAAGCCAGGAGCAATTTCTGAGCGCATAGCCAGGGGTAACCCCTAAGTGTCACCGAGTGTGGTCCAAAACCAAAAAAAAAAAGAGAGAGAGAGAGAGAGAAAAGAAATTAGGGGTTCAGAATAGTAAAACAATTTTGGAAAGAAAGTTAAACCAATCCTGGCAAATAGGATTCAATGCCTCATTAAGAAGATCATCCACTATGATCAAGTAGGTTTCATCCCAGGAATGCAAGGCTGGTTTAACTTCCGTAAATCTATCAACATCATACACAACATCAATAACAAGAAAAATAAAAACCACATGATCATATCAATAGATGCAGAGAAAGCATTTGATAAGGTCCAACACCCATTCTTGATCAAAACTCTCAGCAAGATGGGAATGGAAGGAACCTTTCTCAATCTAGTTGAAGCCATCTACCACAAGCCAACGGCAAATATTATCCTCAACGGAGAAAAACTAAAAGCCTTCCCTCTAAATTCTGGTACAAGACAAGGCTGTCCTCTCTCACCACTCCTATTCAACATAACACTGGAAGTACTTGCTATAGCGATTAGGCAAGAAAAAGATATCAAGGGAATCCAGATAGGAAAGGAAGAAGTCAAGCTCTCACTGTTTGCAGATGACATGATACTCTACTTAGAAAACCCTAAAGACTCTACCAAAAAGCTTCTAGAAACAATAGACTCATATAGCAAGGTGGCAGGCTACAAAATTAACACACAAAAATCAATGGCCTTTCTATACACCAACAGTAATAAGGAAGAAATGGACATTAAGAAAACAACCCCATTCACAATAGTGCCACACAAACTCAAATATCTTGGAATCAACTTGACTAAAAATGTGAAGGACCTATACAGAGAAAACTATAAAAATCTGCTCCAAGAAATAAGAGAGGACACGCGGAAATGGAAATGCATACCCTGCTTGTGGATTGGCAGGATTAACATCATCAAAATGGCAATACTCCCCAAGGCATTATACAGATTTAATGCTATCCCTCTAAAGATACCCATGACATTCTTCAAAGAAGTGGATCAGACACTTTTGAAATTCATTTGGAACAATAAACACCCTCGAATAGCCAAAGCAATCATTGGGAAAAAGAATATGGGAGGAATTACTTTCCCCAACTTTAAACTGTACTACAAAGCAATAGTTATCAAAACAGCATGGTATTGGAATAAGGACAGGCCCTCCGATCAGTGGAATAGGCTTGAATACTCAGAAAATGTTCCCCGGACATACAATCACCTAATTTTTGATAAAGGAGCAAGAAATCCTAAATGGAGCAAAGAAAGCCTCTTCAACAAGTGGTGTTGGCACAATTGGATAGCTGCTTGCAAAAAATTGAACTTAGACCCCCAGCTATCATCATGTACAAAGGTAAAATCCAAATGGATTAAAGACCTTGATATCAGCCCCAAAACCATAAGATATATAGAACAGCACATAGGCAAGACACTCCAGGACATTACAGGCATCTTCAAGGAGGAAACTGCACTCTCCAAGCAAGTGAAAGCAGAGATTAACAGATGGGAATATATTAAGCTGAGAAGCTTCTGCACCTCAAAGGAAATAGTGCCCAGGATACAAGAGCCACCCACTGAGTGGGAGAAACTATTCACCCAATACCCATCAGATAAGGGACTAATCTCCAAAATATACAAGGCACTGACAGAACTTTACAAGAAAAAAAACATCTAATCCCATCAAAAAATGGGAGAAGAAATGAACAGACACTTTGACAAAAAAGAAATACAAATGGCCAAAAGACACATGAAAAAGTGCTCCACATCACTAATCATCAGGGAGATGCAAATCAAAACAACGATGAGATACCACCTCACACCACAGAGAATGGCACACATCACAAAGAATGAGAATAAACAGTGTTGGCGGGGATGTGGAGAGAAAGGAACTCTTTTCCACTGCTGGTGGGAATGCCGTCTAGTTCAACCTTTATGGAAAGCGATATGGAGATTCCTCCAAAAACTGGAAATCGAGCTCCCATATGATCCAGCTATACCACTCCTAGGAATATACCCTAAGAACACAAAAATACAGTACAAAAACCCCTTCCTTACACCCATATTCATTGCAGCACTATTTACCATAGCAAGACTCTGGAAACAACCAAGATGCCCTTCAACAGATGAATGGCTAAAGAAACTGTGGTACATATACACAATGGAATATTATGCAGCTGTCAGGAGAGATGAAGTCATGAAATTTTCCTATACATGGATGTACACGGAATCTATTATGCTGAGTGAAATAAGTCAGAGAGAGAGAGAAAAACGCAGAATGGTCTCACTCATCTATGGGTTTTAAGAAAAATGAAAGACATTCTTGCAATAATAATTTTCAGACACAAAAGAGAAAAGAGCTGGAAGTTCCAGCTCACCTCAGGAAGCTCACCACAAAGGGTGATGAGTTTAGTTAGAGAAATAACTACATTCTGAACTTTCCTAATAATGAGAATGTATGAGGGAAATGGAGAGCCTGTTTAGAGTACAGGCAGGGGTTAGGTGGGGAGGAGGGAGGCTTGGGACATTGTTGGTGGGAATGTGGCACTGGTGATGGGTGGCGTTCTTTACATGACTGAAACCCAAACACAATCATGTATGTAATCAAGGTGTTTAAATAAAAAAAAAGAAAGTTAAACAAGACACTTTTCAGATCTGAACATTTACTACATAACTACTTCTACTATTCAAATGAGTGTGATACTAGCAGTAAGGTAAGTCTATATACTTTTGCTTGTTACTGGATTCAGCTACTTTCTGAGAGACCCTCAGATTGAGGACACTTCCTGATCTGTGACTGCTGAAATCTATTTTTCAAACTCCACATGACTACACTGCAGAGTGAAGCTGTACTCTGAATTTTATCACTCCGCAGACTATTTCAAAAGACTTAAAGGGGATATGTATATTTTCTTTATATATTTCTTTAGGTGTATTTCTTTAATGCATATAATTCTTATTCTGTATTTCCTTACATAGAAGTAGTTCTCCTCACCCCATTTTGGGGTTTGTTTAGTAGAAAATTATAGAAAATAAATTTCTTTTGGGTTCTGAATTTATGTTAGAACCAGGTTATAAGGGTTTTTTAGCTTGTTATTTACCGCCATACACACCCGTTGTAACCTGTGGCATTGTTTCTTTTTTAATAGGCACATTAAAATGAGGAAATCTTATGTACTGAAAGAAGTTCTTATCTAACAGAGATAGGAACTACTGAATTTTTTATTGCAGGGAACCTTTCACCCTGAACATTTGTTATAGTGACTTGATTTAGGCTTTAGGTGATCGGAGATGGTCGTTCATCCCCGAACCTTAAATAACATCTTTGAAACTGACATGGTTTTTTGCACCAGCATCAGGAATTGAACTTCTACTGGGAAAGACCCTAATGTCCTGGCATTGACTTGCTCCAGGGTGGATTCATATGAGACCCTAATGAGTTGGAAACAGCAACAACTTTCTTTTTAGGGGGATTTCTCTGCCTCACCACGGTGAGATAAAACTAGGAGACATTTCATGGCACCTTGACTTCCACATAAGATCTGTAAAACAAAAACAAAAACAAAAACAAAAAAAAAACCCACCAAGATCTATAATTACTGAAGTCTAACTGTAACAACCATGATTGAAGAGAACTTTTGCTGGGACCATGAAGAAAGATTCTGTGGATAGACAACTTAGTATACCTGGAACCTATATTTGATCTTACGGCAGGATGCTTCATGGGTAGGGACACCCTGTTTCTAGGCCAAAGGTTTTATTTTTCTATTTCCCCCAATTTTTGCTATGCCTATGCAAAAAACTGCCACCCCCTTTTTATCTTTTAGATAAGTGCTCCCAACATTTTCATAGAACCTTGGGACATGAATTACTTTCTTTTACCTCATATGTCTGCATTTCCCATAAAAATTAAGAAGAAAAAAAGAGAGGATGTGGGATCAGGGACCAATGGTCTCAGGTGCATTGGTGAAGAAAAAAGACAGAACTGAATATCTAAGCCAAAGTCAACAACAATAGAATCAGCAGGCTCAAACTATAACAATATAAACATAAAATGGGCCTGTTACTGGCAGGCCAAGAGGCAAAGGATGTTAGTATAAGATGCACCCTGGAAACACTTTTAAATATTTTTACTTTTTAAAATATTTTTAAAAAGAAATCTGTTTACTGAGAGTAAGAGGAGGCAATACAAAAACCAAAAGTTTATCTATAGAATTTTTTTTCTCTTTTGGTCAACTGGGAGATGTATCTTTATTTAAGCACGATGATTACAGACATGATTGTAGCTGGGTTTCAGTCATAAAAATAACACCCCATTTACCAGTGCAACATTCTCACCACCAGTGTCCCCTACATCTCCCTTCTCCCCCACACCCTGTCTATATTCAAGACAGGCATTCTACTTCTCTCACTTATTAAGATAGTCATGGTAGTTGCTAGTGTAGTTATTTTTCTAACTGCACTCAGCACCTATTTTGGTGAGCTTTATATTGTAAGCAGGTCCTTCCAGCCCTCATCTCTATTGTCTCTGGGCATTATTACAATAATGTCTTTTATTTTTCTTAAAACCCATAGATGCACTCTGGAAACATTGATGGAAGATTGACACTGGTGATGAAATTGGCCCTGATTCTTTGTATATCTTAAATCCAACTATGAATGACTTTGTAAATCACAATGGTTTCAATAAAATAAAAATTTAAAAAGATATGGGGCCGGGCGGTGGCGCTGGAGGTACTGTAGGCCTGCGCTAGCCTAGGACGGACCGCGGTTTGATCCCCCGGCATCCCATATGGTCCCCCAAGAAGCCAGGAGCAACTTCTGAGTGCATAGCCAGGAGTAACCCCTGAGCGTCACAGGGTGTGGCCCAAAAACCAAAAAAAAAAAATTTAAAAAGATAAATCCATATAGAACAATAAATATAATTGTTAGTTTAGAAATAAGCTCAGATTTATGGGCATTTGATTTACAACAAGACTGCCAAAACAATTCAATGTAGGAAGAATGATTTTAAATAATAATGCTGAGACAGCTAGATATTCACATACAATGAGAGAATTGGACTCCTACCTTAAACTATATACAAAGTTAACTCAAAAATGAATCATAAGCCTAAATGTAAGAGTCAAAATTTTGATGAAAAAAAATTGTAACCATGGTGCTTAAAAAGAAATTACAAAAAAGGAAAAAATGGATATAAATTTTTTATAACAGGAGGTTTACAAGTTTCAAAGAGAACATTCAAAGTACAAGCACGCAGAAAATATGTTGGATTTCATAAAAGAATTAAAAACTTCTGTGCTTCACAGGAGGTCTTGAAGAAAAGAAAAAGAAAGAGATTGGAAGAAAACTCCTTCAAATCTTATATGGGATGAAATATTTGTACCTAATATCTATAAAGAACCCTTATTATTCAACAATAAATGAGAAATAATAGAGTTAAAAACTGAATAGCAATAAAGTTACTCCAAACACATAGACTTTTTAATAGATAGTGGAAATTGCATTAAACTCATAAAAATGCCCAAATCACTTGTCCTTAGGGAAATGTAAATTAAAACCACAATGATATCACTTTATATCCACTAGAATAACTACAATGTTTAAAAGACAGCTACTCTGACTAGTATTCAGAGAAAGTGGAGCACTTCTTTGCTAATGGAAATATACTCTGGAAACTTTACTTCTAGGTAAAATACCAGGAGAAATGAAAATAACAACTGCAGGCTCTATAATACAAATGTATTATATACAAATGTCCAAAGCATTATTATTCTTTATAGCCCCAAAGTGGATGCAAATGCTTATCAGTTGATGAGTGGATAAATAAAATAGCATATCTACACAATAGATTTTTAACCATTAAAAAAGCTATAAAGTATACATGCATGCTGTAACATGAGTGGGTCTTGAAAGCATATGGAGTGAAAAAAGCCAGACACAAATGGCCAGATAGTTTATGGTTTCATTTTCATGAAATGTCTAGAATAAGCCAATTCATAGAGACAGAAAGTAGATTCTTGGTTGCCAGATTCTAGAGGATAGGAAAAACAATAGTGACTGCTATTGGTATGAAATTTCCTTTTAGAATGATGAAATATTCTGAACTTAAATGGTGGCAGTTGTGAAACTTGGTGAATATACTCAAAGCCACTGAATTATATCCACTAAAAGCTTATAGGAGATAAAATTTCAAAGCAGATTTGTAATAATACTGTTAAAAGAATGCATAATAATCATAACCTACTACTTATTGGCTGTTTGCTATGTCTAGGGTTAAAATTGACCTTGGCTAAAACTCAAAATGTGTTACTGGGAAAAAAAAAAAAAACACATACAAAAGCAGGCAAAACTTTCATCTCTAACTTTGATTCAAAAAAGATATCCCCAAAATGGCCTGATATATAACTGAGTGGGGAGTAATATTAAGAAAAACAAAGTAGCAAAAAGAAATTTAGTAGCTGCAAAAGTCTGAAATTATTAATAAAATAATAAATTTGTTCAATAATTTTTTTGCTTTTGTTTTTCGGCCACACCCGGTGACACTCTAGGGTTACTCCTGGCTATGCGCTCAGAAATCACTCCTAGCTAGGGGAGGCCATATGGGATGCCAGGGGATCGAACCAAGGTTCATCCTAGGTTAGCAGCGTGCAAGGCAAATGTCCTACCACTTGCACCACTGCTCCGGCCCCATGTTCAATAAAATTTTAAATGGTAGATATTTTGAAAAAAAAAAATAACAAACAAACAGAAATTTTCAGTGGAAACAACCTTTTTTTCTAAAAATTGGTTAAAATCTACATTTTGTTATCCTTAAATTTTTCTTCTGGTGTCTTGAATAAATCGATCTTAGGGGTCAGTGGCCGGCCATGATCTACCACCACCTGCTGCCATATTGCTTTCATCAACTTGCCCCCTGAAACAGATAGTTGAGTCCCTACTCAATCTGTGAACTATCAAATGGCCACATTCTAAGTGAAAGATGATTGAAACACACTGTCCACTTAAAAAGACATAATGCAGCGGAGGAGATTGGAGGGTAGATTACTAATAAGATGAGTGGATGATTCATGGCACAGGGTTTCATGAATATATTAGAGGCACCACCCAGTAGGACCTATAGAAACTTTTATTAAGAGAGCTTTTTTCAGGAATTGGAGAGATAGTATATACTAAAGTTGCTTGCTATGCTTAAAACTGCCCCTTCACCAGTGTGCATTTCTTGCCATCAATATTCCCATTTCCCTCTTACCCTTCACTATTTTCTCTCCTGCCTGCCTCTAAGCAGACATTTTTCATGTCTCTCTATAATTTTCTCTCTAGCTCTCTCTCTTCTACTCACTCTCTGCTTCTCTTTCTTTATCTGTTTCACCCTCTTCTTTTTCCCTTTTAAACACTATGGTTTGCATTGTGACTGAAAGGGTATAATGCCTATCACTTTACTTCTTTTCAGCACCCAGTTCTTGTCCAGAGTGATTATTTTCAACCTCATTGTCATAGTGGTCTCTTCTTTGTTCTAATTGCACTCCCCACTCTTGGTAGCAAGCTTCTTACTGTGGTCTGGTCCTCCTAGCCTTCATTATTGTCTTTGGATATTCAAAAAGTTTATTTTAAAAGGATTTTGGCATCTCTCTCTTTTTAATATATAAAAACTTTATTTCAGCACCATGATTACAAGCATGATTGTAGTTGGGTTTCAGTCATAAACAGAACACCCCCCTTTACCAGTGCAACATTCCCACCACCAATACCTTCCCTTCTTCTTCACCCCTGCCTGTATTTGAGACAGGCATTCTCCTTCTCTCACTCATTAACATTGTCATAGTAGTTGCTAGTGTAGTTATTTCCCTAACTACACTCACCACTCTTTGTGGCGAGCTTCATATTGTGAGCTGGTCTTTCTGGCCCTCATCTCTATTTTTCTTTTTTTAAGCATCCCTTTAAGAAAAATTTCTGAAGGAAGTTTTTGGATGGTCATGAGTAGTGCCAGGGATCAAGCTCAAAATGGTTGCATGTAATATAAGGGTGTCTTGCTCATAGCCAACTTGTCTTGATCCCTAGCACTGCTCTAGCACCACAGAGTGTTCTCTCAGCACAGAACCAGAAGTAATTCCTGAATATTAGCTTAATCCCTAAGTGTTGCCCAGAATGCCCACCCCCACCCCACACCCAAAGGCAGTTGAAAAACAATATGTGGAGATAACTGACAGTCTTGCATACTTAGGTTTGCCATACCAAAATTTCTTCACAATTTTGTAGGCTAAAAATCCAAGATTAAGGTAACAGGAAGTCTGGTTACTGTTGAGGGCTGACTCCTAGGTATCTCTCAGGTGGTCATTTTATCAAGACTGGAGACTACTAGCCTAATCCACCCTTCCTCTCTTCCCTCCCTTCCTTCCCCTCCCCCCTCCCTTCCCTTCCTTCTCTCCCTTCCCTTCTTTCCTCCCTTCCCTCCTTCCCTCCCTTCCCTTCTTTCCTTCCTTCCTTCTCTCCTTCCTACCCTCCTTCCTTCCCTCCTTCCTTCCTTCCTTCCTTCCTTCCCTTTCCCCTTCCTTCCCTTTCCCCTCCCTTCCCTTTCCCCTCCCTTCCCTTTCCCCTCCCTTCCCTTTCCCCTCCCTTCCCTTTCCCCTCCCTTCCCTTTCCCCTCCCTTCCCTTTCCCCTCCCTTCCCTTTCCCCTCCCTTCCTCCCCCCTCCCTTCCTCCCCCCTCCCTTCCCTTTCCCCTCCCTTCCTCCCCCCTCCCTTCCTCCCCCCTCCCTTCCTCCCCCCTCCCTTCCTCCCCCCTCCCTTCCTCCTCCCTCCCTTCCTCCTCCCTCCCTTTCTCCTCCCTCCCTTTCTCCTCTCTCCCTTCCTCCCCCCTCCCTTCCTCCCCCCTCCCTTTTTCCCCCCTCCCTTTCTCCTCCCTCCCTTTCTCCTCCCTCCCTTTCTCCTTCCTCCCTTTCTCCTCCCTCCCTTTCTCCTCCCTCCCTTTCCTCCCTTTCCTCCCTTTCCTCCCTTTCCTTCCTTCCTTCCTTCCTTCCTTCCTTCCTTCCTTCCTTCCTTCCTTCCTTCCTTCCTTCCTTCCTTCCTTCCTTCCTTCCTTCCTTCCTTCCTTCCTTCCTTCCTTCCTTCCTTCCTTCCTTCCTTCCTTCCTTCCTTCCTTCCTTTCTTTCTCATCTCTTTCTTTCACATCCATTAGATCCCAGGGCTTACTTCTGGTTTTAGGAACAATGTAAAACATACCCAATTTTGTGGCCAATTTTGAACTGGGAGCAACTAGGTACAAAGCAAAAAAAAAAAAAACCTTAATCTCTGTACTAACTCTCTGACTTCAATTTTATGTTTTTATTAATTTCCAATTCTAGAGTTTCCATCATTTTCAGAATGTTCTTGAATGGGCTCATATAAATTGTGATGTTGGGGGTTGGCCATTCTTTTAGTTAGAATAGTTGCCTTCCGGGCCGGAGAGATAGCATGGAGGTAAGGTGTTTGCCTTTCATGCAGAAGGTCATCGGTTCGAATCCCGGCGTCCCATATGGTCCCATGTGCCTGCCAGGAGCAATTTCTGAGCATGGAGCCAGGAGTAACCCCTGAGCACTGCCGGGTGTGACCCAAAAACCACAAAAAAAAAAAAAAAAAGAATAGTTGCCTTCTGAATCTGCATATATGTTGCTGCATATATTCAAAATCCTTTGTGTTGTTGTTGTTATTACTGAGTAGTAGTTTCCTTTCCCACTGACACATCAGACACCCAGAGAGCATATTTTGCTTTACCATCACCTGTTGAAAACTACTTGATTTGGGATTAGTTTGGGGCCTTTACAAAAAAGCTTCTGTGAAGATTCACATACATCTTTCTGCGTGAAAGTATTTATTTCTGGGGCCGGAGAGACAGCATGGAGGGTAAGGTGTTTGCCTTTCATGCAGAAGGTCATCGGTTCGAATCCTGGCATCCCATATGGTCCCCCGAGCCTGCCAGGAGCGATTTCTGAGCATGAAGCCAGGAGTAACCCCTGAGCGCTACTGGGTGTGACCCAAAAACCAAAAACCAAAAAAAAAAAAAAAAAAAAAAAAGTATTTATTTCTCTGAAGTAAGTGCACAAAGTGTAATTGTTGACTGGTAGGCTTGTTTTGTTAAGAAACTGCCTAACTTTTCCAGAATGACTGTGACATTTTACGTACTCACTGGCATGAATGAACTTATTTCTCCATAGCTTTAGCATCACTGGTATTGTCACTGTTTTTTGTTAGTCATTGTGATAAGTGTGTAGTCAGTGATAACTCACTCCAGATTCAATTTGTATTTCCTAATGACTAGTGATGCTTTCATGTGCTTATTTGTCATCAGCTTAGACTGATAAAATGTCTGTTCATGTCTTTAGAACATTTTTCTAATTGGATTCCTTTTTAGTGCTGAGTGTTACTGTAAGGTCCAGACAGACCAGTAGGAGAGGTTCAGCAAAAGGCAGCAGGATCTGGGAATCTGGTAAAGAGTTTCTCCAGCAATTCAGCAGCAAACATCCCACAGAAGCAATCTGGCAGGGGGTGGCTAGTGGCAATCTCTTCACCCACTCAGCATGTCAGCTGGGGGGAGCATTATATAGACACCTCAACTGCAATCCTGTGACAGTTACCAGGGGTGGGCTTCTGATGACTGATGTATTCACTTTAAAGGGATGGTAGCACTCTGATGGCCTGGCCAGGAGCTGTAAGAGTCTCTGTTTCCTTATACTGACTTTTTAGGATTCTTTATGTGTTCTAGATACCAGTTTGTTATGGTTGTGAAAGATGTTGTTTGCAAATATGTCCCCTCAGCTGGTAGCTTTTCTCTTTATCCTCTTTAATATTCACATTGGTCTCAATAAAAATTATGAAATTTATTTGCTTTGTGTCTTTGTACACCACATCTTTTTATTATGCATATTATCTTGCTCAATATAACATCCTTGCTTAAGCAAGATAATACGCATAATAAAAAGATGTGGTGTACAGAGACACAAAGCAAATAAGCAGTCTCCTTAAAAACAAAACAAATATTTAGATTAAATATTAATAATTTAATAAAAATAAATATTTAGACTCTGACAAGAAATTTGAAGTGATCAAGTGGGAGTGGGTGTTGGACAGAAAGTGTTCTGTAGATATTAGAAAGTTATTAGTACATTAACAGTGAGATTATGCCCCTAAAATTTATAAACATATACATTTATCTAAAAAAGCAAAAAATGCAGATGGTTTATAAAAATAATTCTACTCTATTGCCAAGTGAGGTCAATTCTTTTTTTTTTTTTTCTTTCTTTATTTTTTTTTTTTTTTTTGGTTTTTGGGCCACACCCGGTAATGCTCAGGGGTTACTCCTGGTTATGTGCTCAGAAGTTGCTCCTGGCTTGGGGGACCATATGGGACACCGGGGGATCGAACCGCGGTCCGTCCAAGGCTAGCGCAGGCAAGGCAGGCACCTTACCTTTAGCGCCACCGCCCGGCCCCTTTTTTCTTTATTTTTTAAGCAGTTCATTTATTTATTTGTTTCTGGGCCACACTCGGCGATACCAGGGTTACTCCTGGCTCCATGCTCAGAAATCGCTCCTGGCAAGTTCAGGGGGACCATATGAGATGCTAGGAATCTAACAGGGCCTGTCCCGAGTAGGCCACATGCAAGGCAAATGCCTTACTGCTATTCTACCTCTTCAGCCCCAGTGAGGTTTATTCCAAAAATGAAAACAGTTCATTATTTAATAAGACTTTCACAGTTATGTTTAAGGTACATAGTGACAGTGATTTGGGGCAATTCCCACCACCAGGGTTGACCTCCCTTCACCCCTGTTCCCAGCATGCCTCCTATACCTCCACCCTTAGCTCCCTGGACTGGACTCCTGGTGTAACAGTTCCCTTTTTTCTTCTTTTTAGTTTTTGGGCCACACCTGGTAACTCTCAGGGGTTACTCCTGGCTATGCACTCAGAAATCGCTCCGACTTGGGGGACCATATGGACGATGGTGTGATTGAACCGTGGTCCTTCCTAGGTCAGCAGCGTGTAAGGCAAACCCCCTACCATTGCTCTGGCCCCATAACAGGTCCCTTTTGTGTATAGCTTTTTGTCGTTTGGGTCTCTTTATTCTATTGTCATTGACTTCTGGTTGGGTATTTAGGTCTGATCACTTTTTATTTCCACTCAATGTTTTTGAGACTGCTTGCCCCTGGTATCATTCACTTTTTTCCCCCCTCAATTTATGGGGAAGAACAAGATCATTCATGCTCTATGATCCTGTTGAAATGATAAAGCTATGAATATAAATTTAAAAGGAGAAGGAAAGAAAAAGAAAAAGAAAAAAAACAAAACAATCAAAAAAAAAGGGAAGAGGGCGGACTGGTGTGGGCCAAGTTTTTTATTGAGAAGTTTTTGCAAATTATTATTATTTCCTTTCCTCCTCCTCCTCCTCCTCTTTCTTTTCTTCTCCTTATCCTTCTCTTCCTCCTCCTCTTTTTTCCCTCTTTCATTCTCTCCTTTTTCAATTCAAGATATGAGACTATAATATCATAATGCCTAAGCTGTCAGCTTCTTTACAGGAAAGGAACCTCAATGCACAAGACACAGTGGATGATAGTACATAAGGTAGACTCCTCTTATTGTGCTCATTACCATATTGCATAGTACTCTAGTTGTGAAAATTATGTTTGTTCTAAAATGCTTCATGTACAATCTAATACTGAAAGTTTCATTTAGCAAAGTTGACACCTACCATCGATGAAGCACCAAGAAATTAGGAAAAACCATTCCCCTCCAAGGTACTGACCCAAATTATTTTTTTTTCTATTTTTATTTTTTTCTTTTCTCTCTTTTTTCATTCCTAAGTTATTTTTTATTTACTTATTTATATATTTTTTAATTAAATTATTTTTGTTTGTTTTTGGGCCACACCAGGCAGTGCTCAGGGGTTACTCCTGGCTGTCTGCTCAGAAATAGCTCCTGGCAGGCCCGGGGGGGCCATATGGGACACCGGGATTTGAACCAACCACCTTTGGTCCTGGATTGGCTGCTTGCAAGGCAAACGCCACTGTGCTATCTCTCTGGGCCCAATTAAATTATTTTTTAAGCACTCCAACTGGTCCCATAAAGGTCAGGCCTCCAACTGCAATCTATGAATAGATCTCTAATATTTATCTATAAATGGGCATGAGTTTGTATGCAGGGGACTTCTTTATGTTTGCCCAATTTATACTATAAACAAGCTAGGCCTATACTGTATATAGCCCCTCTCATATAGTATAACCACTATTCAGAACTTTTATCCTCTCACAACCTCAATCTTGACCCATTATCTCTCCCTATTTGATTTTCTTTATCCTCAGTTCTTAACTCCTTAGTTAATCGTAACAAACCCCCTGTCCTAATAAGCTGCTGTCCAGTTCCCAAAGGAAAGGACACCCTCTCAGGCCCACATCTCTCACTCTGGCAAGAAACTAAAACCACCACTCCTGCAAACTCATTTTATAGGCCCTTTTTCTCACACACCCCCCCTCACAACATGGACTGTTGCATGCTACTGGATTCAGCTTCAGAAGTAACCCCAACTCAAGGATATTGCCCAGTCCCTTATTGCTGCAAACCATTTCTCAGTCTCAATAAGACCACGGTGTGGTATTTCACCCCAACCCCCCAAAGTATCTCAAAAGACTTAAGGGGGATATCATATTTTCTATGTATGTTTAATTCCTTAATGGTCATACTTCTTAGTGTGTCTACTTCCAAATGTAAAGATAGCATCCTCCATCCCCTTTTTTTTCTTTCTTTAAACTATTTTAAAATTTTTATTGATATATGTATTTTTCTTTGCCTGTTCTGGTTCTGCTTAGTATGAAATTCTAGAAGAAAAGACTTGCTTGGGATAAAAGTTCAGGTCAAAACCAGGGCACAGAGATTATATAGCCTGATATTTATACCCTCTAATGCACCAACAATATAATATGGCATAATTCCTTTTTGCATAGGCACACCAAAATGGGGAAATCTTATGTATAGAAACAAGCTCTTTATCTACTAGGGATAAGAACTCAAAGTTTATAATACAGGGGCTCCTCCCACTCTGAACATTTGTCATGGGAACTCGACTTAGACCTCACGTGATGGGACATTGACCATACAACCCTGAACCTTAGATTCCAACCTTAGAACTGACACAGTTTTCTGCAACAGCACCAGGAAATCAAAGTTTCCCTGGGGTAGTCCCTAATACAGCTCTGGCACCAACTCGTCACCAGGGTATGTTATACCAACATCTTGATGACGAGGAAACAGTAACAACTTGATCTAACGGGAGGTTGCCCCACCTCATCACCTAACGGTGAGATGAAATCAGAAGACACTCCATCCTTTGATCTGTGCAAAAAAACCCAGGATCACTAAAAACAGAAGACTAACAGCAACAACCATGACTGGGCAGAACTTCTAGAACCATAAAGAAAGACTCTATCCTAGACTTAGTCCTAGAGCCTGTGTAAAACCCAAGATCTCTAATTACAGAAGATGACTTTGACAAACACAACTGAGCAGAACATTTCCTGGCACCATAAAAAGACCTCGGGGTTCGACAATGAACATAGCCGGAGCCTATAGTAGACCCCATGACAGTATACTTCAAGGATTGAGAAACCCTGTATCTCTTAGCCCAATACTTACTGTATCATTCATTTTCACTCACATGCAGCAAAAAGTAGAATTTCTTCTTGTTTGTTTGTTGGTTTGTTTTTGGGCCACACTCGCTGTCACTCAGTGGTTACTCCTGACTATACACTCAGAAATCGCTCCTGGCTCAAGGGACCTTATGGGATGCGAGGATTGAACCCAGGTCCATCCTATGTCAGTCATGTGCAAGGCAAATGCCCTACTGCTGTGTTATCACTCCAGTCCTAGAATTTTTTCTTTTTTTACTCAAATAGTAAATATACAGTAGTGTGTATGCCACACAATTTCTTTTATCCATTCATCTGCCATTAGCACTTAAATTGTGTTCAGATCTTGACTATAGTAAATAATGCTCAAATGACCATAGGAGTACTTACATCTTTTCAATGAATGTTTTGTGTTCTTTGGATGGCAGTGAAGTTGCTGGATTAGATATAGTTCTAATTTTAATTTTTGAAGCATCACCATACTGTTTTCCACAGAGTCTGAATCAGTTCAAATTCCCATCCACAGTGTTGATGGGCTCAACTGATAGTGCCCAGGCTTGCCTTATTGGATGACATACTGAGCCCATCCTTTTACTTTTTATATCACTTTTAAGTGTGAATAATCTTCCTTCTCCAAGATCAAAAGGGCCCCTCAAACCTGACGTAAATGAGTGTCACAACCGCTTCAAAAATTCTCTCTGTGCCCTTAGGTGTGATGCTGGCTTGGCAGCATCTTGAGAAGGACTTGGTTCTCCCTTTGTTTCCTCTCTAGTTCTCAATCTGCTGATTCTTTTCCACAGTCTGGGATCTGTGATCCATAGCTGGGGTCTGTAAAGGGGGAGCTGAAGAAAAGAAAAGTATTATGTCAGGAGCTAGCTGCTGTGATCAGGGGGAATACTCACTACCTGGAAGTACTCAAAGTAGTTTTTTCTCTATTTTTTTTTATTTTGAGCTTCTTTTGAGACCCTATTCCAGGAGCATCTCAGATACTTCCCTGCTACCAAATTCTAAGAGGCCTTGTGCTCCGAGGTGAACACTAGGCAAAGAAGGAGACATCCTGCTTTGTATCCTGAAAGAGCAGTCTACCCAATTTTTTTTCTTTTGTTTATTTTTTCTTTTTGTTTTGGGGGGATCACACCCAAAGGTGCTCAGGGATTACTCCCAGCTCTGTGCTCAGAAATCGCTCCTGCAGGCTCGTGGGACCATATGGGATGCTGGGAATTGAACCACCGTCAGTCTTGGGTTGGCCACATACAAGGCAAATGCCCATTATGCTATCTCTCTAGGCCCCAGCCTACCTAATCTTAACATTTTTACATTTTTGTTTCTCTCTCCCTTTCTCTCTCTCTCTTTCTCTCACCCCTCTCTCAAAACAAAAACATTTATTTCCAGAGACCAGAAACATAGTATAGTGGTTATAACACTTTTCTTTCATGCAGTCAACTCAAGTTTGATTCCTGTTACCCTAGAGGGTAACCCAAGCCCACCAGCATTATGCCCTGAACACTGCCTGGTTTGGCCCCCCCAAAAAAGAAAAAAGAAAGTAAGGCAAATCTTTCTTCCAACTCCAGGAAGATGGATGATATATCACCCACAGAATGTGAGAAAAGTGAATAGATACTAATAAATAACTGGCCATTGCTACTCACCTCCTAAAATAAAGAAGAATAGACCATCAAGACAAAGGCCTTCACTTTCTTCTGAGAAACCACTAGGAGCCCCTCAGACCAAAGGGAATCAAATCTGAGTTTCCAGGTATTATTATTTCTCAAGCTGATAGTGAATGTCCACTTTCTCTCCCCAGTTTAGAGCCTGACATCTCAGAAACAGTATCTAGTGGTGCCTTATGGGAAGTCTGCCATCTGGAAGTCTGGAGGAGCTAGCATAGAGACTTGACTTGTACCAATACCATAGTCTTCCCCAGCAGAGCAAAGGCCACAGCACAAATGTGGGCCTGTTCTAGCCTGTGAACAGAGGCATGAGCTGGGAATGCAGTTGTGGCTTCTGAGCCAAAGATTTGGGGGTCTGCCTGCCCAAACAGAAACCTCTGACAACATTTTCCTGTGAGAGACCTTGGCTCTGGGGAGGCTGACTTCCTGTTGTGTCATGGTGATGTGACCATGAGGGTGGGAACCGGGCCCAGGAAAACTTCCTCCTGGAAGGGGTCGACCTTTGAGCCAGAATACTGGCTCAGAGAGAAATGCTTTTCCCTAGCTATCGGGGTCACTGTCATCCTGTCCTCCGGGGCCTTTCTGGTCACTGCCATGCCACAATCTCTCTCACTGCACCCTGGAGACCCAAGACATAGAACTGACCAATAGCAGGCTCATTTAGTGTCTCAAACTGAGGGCGCCAGATTTAGAAAATGTGATGAGTCAGGTACATGGGAATTCAAGAGACTCACATATTGTCAACAAAACAAACAAAAAAAATGAATTCGATGTCAATTAGAGTGAAAGATATGTCATTGGAATGAATGGGTCTTGGAAGAAGAAATGTCAGTGCTTTTTCCAAGTTTTATTTAAATCATTTTCAGACTAGAAAATTCAAAGCTTCAATTAGGCCAAATTTTTTTTTATCAAAATAACAACGAATTGATTCTATTTAATATTGTTTCCCAGGAACTCATAAATACTACTAGAAAGAAAAACCTTAGAATTTCCAACACCAGGAAGTGGTTTGCTAGGATTTTTTTTATTTTTGTAAGCAGGCCTCATAGTTATTTCCCTATTTACAGTAGAAATGTCTTTTATCAGTCTGAAGAAAAATGCCTTATTCTAATTTAGAAGGCCCAGGTTCAATTCCCAGTACCATGTGGTCCCCTGAGCACTATAGGAAGTGATCCAATAAACAAACAGCAAGATGAGTGCCATATATGCTGATTATTCTTCTTCTTCCCATTTTACAGAATATGGAAGGGATGGCAAATGCAAGAAAATGCAGAGAATGGTTCATATAAAATCTACTTTGGATAATAAATATTTATCATTTTAATTAGTGTCCCAATTCCTCCAGTATCCAAGATACACCACAACTGAGTGCTTCTTTTTCTTCTTGTTATTATTGCTAACTTCTGTGATTGGGAGCTTGAGGAGAACAGACTGGAGGAACCTGTTAGCCACTTCTATAGAGCACAAGTGATCATCCGCCATGACTCTATACAACACATCCATGGAAGCCAGAGGCTATGTGAAGTTAGTTTTTTTTTTTATTCTACACATATAAAAGTGTTTATTTTTTTTAAATAAATAATATATTTAAACACCATGATTACAAACATGATTGTAGTTGGGTTTCAGTCATAAAAAAGGACACCCCCTTCACCAGTGCAACATTCCCACCACCAATGTCCTCAGTCCTCCTACTCCCCTACCCCGCGCTTTCTACTTCCCTCACTCATTGACATTGTTGTGATAGTTTTCAGTGTAGTTGTTCCTTTAACTGCACTCACCACTCTTTGTGGTGAGCTTCATATCATGGGACAGTCCTTCCAGCCCTCATCTCTGGGAATTATTTCAATAATGTCTTTCATTTTTCTTCAAGTTTATAGATGAGTGAGACTATTCTGTGGTGAAGTCAGGTTTGAGGGCTGTTCCAGAACAGTAGGGTATCAGTGAGATTACTATCTAGTGGGTAGCTCTTTACCAAGGAATATTTATATGTGTATAAAAGCTAAGATTGATTCTTGGTAGAGAAAAGTTCTAGGGAGTTGCATAGCTTGCCTTTGTTTTGGTTTTAGATAACTAAACCCACAAAAGTTAGAGACTCCAACCTGAAACCTCAGAAGAAAAAGGGAAAGAACAGAAATACACTTGGAACATTTCCCACATTAAGTTATTTCAGGCTCTGGGTTGCTAGGTGTCCGCATATAATATCTTCACCAGAGAAGGAAGGAAATTAAACACTCAACGCTTTTTTTTTTCCAAGAGATTGTCAACGTTTGTGCCTTAAAGAAAGAAAACAGAGACAAAAATAGTCTTGCTTGGATTTTATCTCCAGAAGCCCCTAAACAAAAATACCTGGATCACTTTGATCTATAGACTTGTCTCGAGTCTATTTGGCCTAAGGTAAGTCCCTTCAGGGTACCAAATCTGTCTAAGTTATTCTTTTGAACAAGGAGGGTTTCTTATGGATGAGATGGAATAGTCAACAATATAAAGCATTCTAACTCTGCATTTCTTCTTGCATTAAAAAAATATTTTTAGAGAGAAATATTACCTACTCCTTTGGTTCTACCTTTTTTTTTTCAAATATTTTTTAGTGGGACCAATATGAATTACAAGTCTTTCACAGTTATATTTAAGGAACATGGAGACAGTGAAATAGGGCCATTTCCACCACCAGTGCTGTCCTCCCTCCACCCTTGTTGCCAGTATGCATCATAAATCACCCCCCCCCTTAACCCCTGGACTACTAGTGTAATAGGCCCCCTCTGTGTAGAGCTTGATGTAGATTGAGTTATCTTGATTCTGTTGTCATTGATTTTGGGTTTGGTGTTAAGGTATGATCATTTGTTATTTCCACTCAATGTTCATGTGAATGCTTGCTCCCGATACCATCCACTTATCTTATTTTCCCTCAATTTTTGAGGCAGAACAAGATGATTCCAGTTCTGTGGTTCTGTTGGAAAAAGAAAAGAAAAAAGAGCTTGGTTCTACCTATTATAGATAACAGCCTGTGAAGATATGCTCATAAAGGAAAAGTTCTGTATTACCCACCTAAGCTCTAGATCTATTGGAATTTCTTAAGTTGTGAGTAACTTGAAACATGTCATTTTGCTTCCCAGTGTAAGGCAGAGGCTATTAACTGTATAAAAATCTGTCATTTACAGAAACTGAACGCTGCTTTCCCGGTACCCCGAATTTTCAGTTCCCTTGTAATTAAATGTGGCCATTTGACTCTTTGCTCTAGTGGAACATGAAAGAAATAAATGTGTCTTTCTGGTCCACAATATCTCCTAAGAAGACAAGTTATCCTCTCCCCTCTTTGGAATAACTCATTTTCTGCCTGAGTAGATTTAGAAGTCACATATTGAAAAGGGCAGGGCTGTCATTGATTTGTGTTCCTGAAATTTCTGCCACCGCTGTCTGTTATGCTTGTTCTCAAAGCATGAAAAACTAAGAAATGAATTCCTGTCAGGTCTGAGCCATTGCTTTAGGACTCTGGACTACTTTTTACCCTACTATATTTTGTCCTAAAGAAAACTGATAGAACATTTAACTTCTTACGACATTCAAACTATTAAAATGTTTCAGTAGTTTAAGCAATTAGAACAACTGGTGGTGGGAATGTTGCACTAGCGATGGGAGGTGCTCTTTTTTTTTTTCGGCTCACACCCGTTTGATGCTCAGGAGTTACTCCTGGCTAAGTGCTCAGAAATTGCCCCTGGCTTGGGGGGGACCATATGGGACACCGGGGGATGGAACCTTGGTCCTATCTTGGCTAGCGCTTGCAAGGCAGGCACCTTACCTCTAGCGCCACCTCACCGGCCCCTGGGGGTGCTCTTTTTATGATTGAAACCCAACTATAATCATGTTTGTAATCACGGTGTTTAAATATATTATTTTTTTTTTTAAAAAAAGTTGAGGGTACGGGGTCAGAGAGATAGTACCATGGGTAAGGCATTTGCCTCACACACAATCAACCAGGGTTCAATCCCTAGGCCTACATTATGGTCCCCAGGCATACCCAGAAGTAATCCTTCAGTGCAGAGCCAGGAGTAAACCCTGAGCATAGCTAGGTATGGCCCCCAAACAAACAAACATTTGAAAGTAGATACTCTAGAGTTCACTCGAATTCTCAAAACAGTGGTCATCATTCATGTTGTCACTTTCTACTCCACCCTCCACAGAGTATTTCTTTTGTTCTCATGCTTTTGTCTCAGGGTTGCAGGGGATTTGTTGAATAGGGGAGTTTCCTCACTTCTAAAAAAGAGGGTCTTAAAGGGTATTTAATTTATTATTTACCAGGGAAGGCCCTTATCATGTTTCATTAGCAAAAAAAAAAAAAAAACCAAAAAACCAAAAAACCAAATCTAAATCACTTGCTCACAATTTGACTAAATGATCAATAAAAATGAAACTAGCACATCTGCTTTAGACCCATCAAAGGTCACCCATAGGAGTAGGATCTACACCTTTCTGATATCAAAGGACTTCTGCCTGGAACTAAATAAGTTGGAGTTCGAGCAGAAGAAGAGAAGGTGGACAACTGTTACATAAGCAAAAATCAGTGTCTGCCATATTTGTGCACCCAACTGTTTAAAGGCGATTTCTCCATCTGTTAGCAAACCAGATATTATCTTTAACGCTTTTCTTTCTCGCACTTTTATATCCAAATATTTTTCAAAACCTATTGATTTTCTTTTCCAAATTGCTCTCAGCACTTCCCCTTCTCTCATCTCAGATTCCCTTTGACACGGATGGGTTCCTATAGAAACCAGAATGTGGTCTCAGTACTCTTTTGCTGGAATTACCTAAGAGCTTTCTATTAACTCTTGTGAATGAAATGGAAAACCCTTCTTGATGTGTCTCCTGCCTATTGTCTGCTAGCCAGTAATGTTGTATTATTGAAAGCTATACATTTTCTTTATATGCCTTTACTCTTTCTTTTCATATTGCAATTTCACTTCGTTTTTTTTTTTTTTTACCAATATGACTTTAATATCCAGTCTTCAAAGTCACTCTATCCTTTTCTATTTGGGATCCTCCTCTTATTGAGACTAACCTTTGCCTGTAAGTGTACACACTATCATGTATATGTCCTGAGCTATTCCAGAGTTTTGTCTATATGTCTCTCTCCCTGCTACCCTTTGACCTGGTCTGAAGTCAAGTCCTTGTCTTGTTAACTCTGTGTTTCACACAATGACTAGTACCTGGCCAACACTTTGGCTAATATATGAGATAAAATTCTAAACCAGTACAATACAAATGATTTGAAGTGACTCTGAAAAAAGTCTTAAACTTGATACCCTCACTGTTTTATCAGCATCGGCAAAGAGATGCCTTTCTTCATAATGTACAATTAGAAGATTATTTTTTTTGTTAATTATTTGATAAATAGGATTTCTAGGTACCCCTGGTGAGTCCCTGGAATAAATGAACAAGAAGGCAGCATCTCGAAACTATGCAATCTTAATGCCCTGCCTGTCTAAACAGCCACAGCTGATTTAAAGCACTTACATATGACAGCATTATGGTTATTTTTGTTTAAATGTAATTCTCACTGGGCTTCATGCAATGTGTTCTTCAACTAGCCTAATTCAGTGGAACCTGAGAAAACTCCAGCATGCCCTGCACTCAGAAGAAGAGGATCATTGCTTCACACATCAGGTTTAGTTTTAGCCAAGTGTTCCTTCTTGTTATAGAAAATGCAAATCTATTGAAAAAATCATTCACATATCCATCTCATTGTTGGCCACCACCATTCTCTGAAATTAGAAAATGCTCAGAATAGATTTGGATTGAAGTTCTACTGTCAGTTTTGCATTTCATATTTCCACAACCCAAGAAGATGTTTTGAACTAGAGAGGGCTAAGGGGTGTTTCAGAAACAGAAAAACAATTGTGTGTAACAGTCAGCTGTGCAAATACAATGGGAAGCACCCTCAGCCTGCCTTTGTCAGATCTCATCTATCAGCTGAGGCAGGTCTGATGCCAGGTAAGACTGGCCTACTGCTCCCACTGACCCAGGGAACATCCTGTTTAAAGGCTTGGAAAGAAGGGAAGAAGAAGCTGTCAGGTAATGGCACAGTAACTTACAGCCAATGTGATACTCCAAACCCCACTCCCCCATTCCAAGTGTGCCTTTAAATGGAGTCAGAGAAATTTTAGGTCCTTAGATTAGAGAGACAGCTCAACATGCTGAGCTCATGTTTTCTGAGTGGGCTCAGAGTTGATATGTAGCACAGCATATCCCCTACCCTCATCAATGGTAATGGGTATGGAGTCAACACTCTCTCTCTTCCACATATAAACACACATCCATCAGGTCCTCAAGGACTTACTGCTGACCAACACTCAGTCAGGAAATGTGCCATATAGATCCTGCCATAGTTTCTCTTCTTTCACATTTTGTTCCAACTGTCAAAAAAAGTTTTCATTTTCCTCCTTGAAATCTATAATTATTATCCAGTTTGTTTTCATTTTCCCATTTCTATTTTTTAAGCTTGACAATCATTTTTTTCTTTGAATAGGTCTAAGAGTAGGTCATATTGCCTTTAATGATCTAGAGAGTTATTGATTTAGGGGCATTATTTGAAGATATGAAATTCAAACTTCCAGAAATCAAGGGAACATGAGAATAATAAATAGAGAATAGATTGTAGTCAAGGAATTGGGGGAGTCATTGTAATGAGTACTAAATATGCTAGGTGCTCTCATGTACCAGAAGTCATCTCCTCCTGACATTATCCCCACAGAACAGAAGAGTGGAAACTATTATCCCATTTCACTAGCAGAAAAAGTGAGGCTGAAAGAAATTAAGAGTCTTCCCAGATTTATGCAACTGGTTAGTGAAATGCTTCATTGGTCATAATCCAACCCCAAGACAACAGTGTGAAGCAGGGTCACTGAGAGAATTAATAAACTTAGACTCTCATATGGTAGAAAAACATAGATATGGGGGCTCCCAACCCCCTAATACAGAACCCAGAAAACAGACCTCTCTTTATTAACCAGCTCAATCCAGGGAGAAGGGAGGGAGTAGGTGGGGTCACCAACAAAAGTACGCATCTCAAACTAATCCAGTCTTGGTGGCCCTTTTAAATGTAAAAAGGGGTAGGTGAAAGAAAGGATGACACTGGGGAAATTCTTTTTGTTTTTAATATAAAATCTTTATTTAAGCACCACGATTACAAACATAATTGTAGTTGAATTACAGAACACCCCCCTTCACCAGTGCAACATTCCCACCGCCTATGCTCCCCTCCCCGGGTGTAATCCCACAGTTAGGAATAGTCAGAATTCAAACTTCGGTTTAATAAAGCCTGTGCCCATATTCTATAGACAGTATCTTGCTGAAGTTGTAGCTCTGACCTTGGAGAAAGAATTGCCGTGGGGAGGGACTTTGCCAAGACATGCGCTGACTGGTTTATTCTTTGTGTCACTAACAAGAAAAAATATCCATGTTTTTCATATTAAGTGTAAAAATGCATCCCTGTGGATCTCTCCCAGTAAATGATACCATCATCGTACATTCTCTCTAAGTCTCAGTTTCTTCTATAAAGTAGAAAAATTTACAGGATTTACTTCACAGGGATGGATGAGAAATATTTAGTACAGTGTATAACTCACAATAAACACACTGTTGTTTTGTTTGTTTGTTTCTTAGGGGATCACATCCAGTAGTGTTCAGAGTTTACTTCTGGTTCTGTATTTGGGGATCACTCCTGGTGATCTGGGGTGGTACCCTGGGGAACACATGTGGTGCTGAGGATAGAACTGGAGTTAGCCCCATGCAAAGCAAGTGCCCTGCCTGCTATATGATTACTCTGGCTTCCCACACTACCTTTCTTACCTGTAGGGATTACCCTGTTACAACTGCTAGAATTTCTGGTTATGACAAATTTAATGCAAGAATGTTCCAGTAGAGTTTCAATGAAGTGACTTGGCTTGGAGTAAGGAGAGTGACTTTCATGTAGAGGTCAAGGAGAGTATTCCAAAAAGGACATTTGAATTGAGTCCTGAAGGATGAGTAGGAGTCAGTCAAGCAAAATCATGGGGAAGGACTTCCAAGAAGTAGAGCCAACCAGGTCCTGAGGTGGGGAAGATGAGTTCAGCTAGTCAAATATATTTTTCAAATTCCAGACATTTTCTGACATTTAGTAAGAAGTAGTATTTAAAGCTGTTATAAGCACCGATGCTAGAGCCAATACTGTCTAGTTTCATATCTCAAGGTCTGTGGCATGTAGAAATTCCCCTGCTTCTCTAGTTCTTGATTTGCAAAATATGGAGAAGCAATTATGAATATGAACTTAGCTGGGTCTAAAGACACATGACAATACTTGGCATAAAATGATAAAGTCACTAAGGGAAAGAATTGATATTATTATTAGTAGTAGTAGTCCATAATGCATGCACAGCATTTGAGTAGTATTTTGTTGTTGTTGTTTTTTTTTTGAATAAGAGCTAGCATGGGTTATTGTTACTGTACAAAGCACTCAGGAGTTCTAAACAATGAGAAAGAGGCCACTTTGGATTCTCACCTGTCTTGCTTCTATCTAGATCAAATGCAGATGAAGATTTTTGCATTTATATCATTCTAACATTTTATTTCGTGTCTCCTTGGTCAAGATGTCTTTTGCTCAAGAAGCCAGAGCAATAATACAACAGGCAGAAAGCACTTGCCTTGCACACGGTTGACCTGGGTTCAATCCCCAGCACCCCAAATGGTCCTCTGAACCTACCTGAGTGTGAAGTCTTGAGCACATTGGGTGTGGCCAAAATAATGAAGAAAATGATGTCTTTTGTTCAATGAGGCATGCTTTTTGAAACCATTCTCATTTATGCCAAATGATTAAATTCCTGTTACCTCAGTGCTGAGTTGCAATAAGCAGTGCATAATTTCCCTATTTCCTTCATCATTTCTGAAGACACATTCTCTTTTGGGGTAAGATGCTGTGGTGAAAAGGTCCGTTCCAATTCAGCCGCACTGGAGGTTGGGTTGGTTTCAACTGCTTCCCATAAATGTTTTTCTGGCTTCCGTAAGTTATTACCTATGGGCTCTTGGCCCTGGAGGCACCATAATTCATGGCTGACATGATTTTGCTCCCCTGCCAATAGGAAAGTACAAGTTCCCCTGCATGACTGTTAAGAGAGCAGGATTTCAGGTCCCAGACTCAAAGAGTTCCTGGCAGAAGCCATTCTGACACGGGTCAACTATGATAGAGACCCCAGTGGCATTTCTCTGCTTGGGGGACCTTCCCTAGTGTTAGACTTACCAGCTGTGGGTCACCTCCATTCCAATTGCTTGGCCCTTTAGAGGAAAACTGAATTTACGGATTCTCTATTTAGGACATTATGATAGGTTGCCATGGAAAATTGACATCTCCTCCTTCAAAACACAGAGAGGTCACAAGTTTCCCAGAACAAGTAGGGCACAGATCCTAAAAGGAAAGAAACGAAACAGTTGAAAAAAATAAAAACTAAGTCAAACAAACCTTCAGCCCTGAGCCTGTAAGTTTCCAAACCTGAATGAAATGCCTTGTGTGGGCTAAGCACAAAGAATGGACACTGCCAAGACACCCCAATGACTGTTCGGCTTGGCTGGCCATCAGACAGTACATTGGGGATGCTTAGAAAACATTGACCTTAAAGGGACAGAAAATAGGGCATAAAAGGAATGTATTCCATGCAGCTAATCTTTATTTAAGCCATGTTATGCTCTTAGAGGCATCCTGAGCACTGCTGGGTGATCCTACCATCTTTAGCATCGCAGCATCTTTAGCCAAAGTAGCACCACATTCTTGGGTATCAGCATTGGACTGCTGGTCTAGTTGAGTGTCACTGGGGTAGTCCCTAAGTTCTCTTGGGAACAACATGGAAATACCCTCCTCTCCTGCCCAAAAAAATAATAGAGAGAGGGAAAATAATTATCTTAGTAAGCTGGTCAACTTTAGGGATGTTCCTTTAACTATGATCATCTGCTTTAGAGCCTCAGGCCTGAGAAAGCATGTGAAGGAAGACAAGAGTGGACATTTCGAAGGCTGCTCCCAACAAGGATGAGGATCCCAATCTCTGCCAATTTTGTCCTTGTAGAACACCTTGACCATGTGTTAAGGACACGGACCATTCCTCATGCCAAGAAGGATGTGCTTTCTATCTCTGTACTGCCAGTTCCTAACATATGGTTTGGCACTAAGACCAGGTCCGATAAATCCTTGTTGAGTAAATGTTGTGGTTATTGTTGTTCGCAGGATGGTTAATAATTGCTGTCATTTATTGAGTGTCCGAACATGGATGGATTCATCTTGCGGTAAAGAAACTGCAGCGAAGGAGTTAGCACAAATCCACAGCACCGCTGACAAATTAAACCTGACACTGATTCCAAAGTTCTTCAGGAGAGAACCCTTCAGCCTATGGGCTTAACTTGACCAAAATTGATGGGGAAGAAGAAAACTGAAGTAGCAATGGGCGAAGCTGAGGGATTCCTCTCTTCCTGCTTATTTTCTATTCATGCTCTTCAAGTGGGAAGAGGTAATTCCACATCTAGAATACTGAGGTGGCCCTGGATGAAAACATACTGTGCTACCCCCCCCCAATCACCAGGAAGTCTTTAACTTGAGTTAAATTTTAAATCAGTTAAAATTATATTTATTTTTGTTTTTTATTTTCTAAACAATATCTTTAAGCACTATGATTACAAACATGTTTGCAGTTGGGTTTTCATCATAAAAAGAACACCCCCTTCACCAGTGCAACATTCCCTTCACCAATGCCCCCATTTTCTTCCTCCCCCACAAGTTGGGGCTGACAAGATAACACAGCAGTAGGATGTTTGCCTTGCAAGCGGCTAACACAGAACTGATATTGGTTTGAATCCCGGCATCTCATATGGTCCCCCCCCCCCTCCCAGGAATGATTTATGAGCACAGAGCCAGAAGTAAAAACCAAAAATAAAATAAAATAATACAAATTCACAAATGAAGTTGAATGGAGCCATCTCTGCCATGTTGCTCCAGTTTATGCACACCATATGTAAAGACTATTATGTGAATAAGTTCTGAGAGCTCTATATCACAGTATCAATGTACATGTCAATGTGCAAAGGGTTTTTTATTATGTATTATTAGCAGTGAATAATGACATTTATTCATAGACCTTAATAATTAAAAAAAAGAATATGTCTTCTGTGTTTTTCTCTATTGTTGATAATACTCAGAACTTCATTTAGGGAGATTGAAACTCAAAATTTAAGAGGTAGTCCTTTCTGTCAGCCCTAGGCAAAGTATTGTCCATAGGTAAAAAAAATATCAACAGAAGTTAGAAGATGTCTTGAAATGAATTTAAAGGGTTCTGGAGGTTTGGCATGGTCTTGGCCCTTGCTAGGCCTATAGGATCAGAAATCTGATTTTAACAGTTTCCAGCAGTTTCTTGGGAAGGATAATGTTTCAAAACCTTTGCCCTAAGACTACAGAGTTAATGATATTTTCTCCATCCCCAAATTATATCATTCTATGAGCACCAGAAAAAAAATCAGAAAAACCCAAACCTTGAGTACAAAACAGGGCAACTTCTGCTTCTTGACTATGGACTAAAGAGTTTGCCTGAAGTTCATATAGTCTATAAAAAGACATATTTGCTTTGCACACAGCTGATCCAGGACAGACCTTGGTTCAATCCCCAGCGTCCCATATGGTCCCCCAAGCCAGAAGTGATTTCTGAGCGCAGAGCCAGGAGTAACGCCTGAGGGTCACTGGATGTTGCCCAAAAACCAAAAAATAAAATAAAATAAAATAAAATAAAATAAAATAAAATAAAAACCACGGGTCTGTTATGCTAGCAAGTTGGAGGGGCAAGGGGCAAGGGATGTTGGCATGAAAACACTCGGGAATATTAGTGAAGGGAGGTTGATACTGTTGGTAAAACATTAGTCCTGAAACATTGTATGTTCTGAAACTCAACTATGAAGAACTTTAAAAATCACAATGGTTTCAATAAAATAATTTTAAAAAGAAACCAAAAAAGAAACTTTAGAGCTTTGTACACACTTGGCTTCTGCTTGCACTTTATATGCACCTTATATGCACAGACCCTATCCTTGGTAAAACTGGGTTTTTCAAACAAACTTGTCTTTAGTTTGAGCTCTACCAATGACTAGCTTGTGATCTTAAGAAAATTACTCCGGGGGCTGGAGGGATGGCATAAGTGGTAAGGCGTTTACCTTGCATGCACTGACCTAAGACAAACTGCGGCTCTATTCCCTGGCATCCAATATGGTCCCCCAAGTCAGGAGCAATTTCTGAGCACAGAGCCAGAAGTAACCGCTGAGCATCACCGGGTGTGGCCCCAAAATAAAAAAAATAAAAAATTAAAGAAAATTACTCTGGGCTTCAGTTTTCTTATCTGCAAAACTGAGATAATATATAATCAAGAAAATAAAATGAGATAATGTGGATAAGGCAGAGTCTGGTAGGCCAGAGAAATAATATAGAGGAAGGCAACTTGCCAAGTACATAACTAGATTTAATCACTTCAACTGTATATGGTCTGCAGAACAGTAGCAGGAGTGACCCCTAAGCATAGACCCAAGAGTAAGCTATGATCATGTCCAGGTGTACCCCAACCCCAATAATATAAATGTGTCTTACATATAATAAACACCATTATCAGCAGGATGACCATATCTAGGACCAAGAAAATTTCAACAAGTCCCTAAACTTCTTGCATTTGATTGCACAGTCAAAAGGGAAAATGTATCATTGTTCAGAAAATTATGCCAGCACTTGAATGTGTCCTTCTCATAGGCAACAAACACACTAGAGTCACTTTTACCAGTAGGTCCTCAAGGAATTTACCGCCGTTACAAAGATTATTAGGCTGTGTTCTGATCCCAGAATTGGGGTTTTAGACTTCAAAGAGGATCCCTTCTCATTATGTGGGGATGAATGGCATTTTCTGCATGTATGAAAGTACAGATCAGCATTCTAAAAGACTTTGCATGCAGCTAGTCTTCATCCTGATTCGTCACAGCACTTAAAAATTAGAGAGAGACAAACAACTTTTGTGGCCTTTTTACGTTATAGCTCTTTCTGTTAGAGTGTAGTGCAACTGTATTGGCTTTGAGCTATATAAACCCAATTAAAATTGTGTCTGGCTTTTTTAGAGAGCAAAAGAGCGCTCCGCCTCTATGAACAGCATTCTTATTTTACGCTTTAACCAAACCACTTGACTTTTGCCACTTCATTTTTAGTGGTTAGATCTTGGGTCATGTGGGGGGGGGGGTTGACTTACAATGAGGTTCAAAACCCCAGTTTGAGTTAGAAGGCAAGCTACTTTGGAAATAAAAAACCCCCACAGACATGGCACATGCATCTACTCATTACCCACTTATTCCAACAAAGTTCGAGAAGTTCAAAGTTCTAATATGACTTTTGAGATGGCAAGCTAGGGCCCCATGGTTTGGACTGTGAAACCCTGAGAAGGACCCAGATACAAAGAAGAAAAGAAGCAAGCTATCCTTAGTCATGTCCCTCTACCACTCAGACCCCTTAGCTATCTTCTTCTATCACATTTCCTCCTTGACTTTCCTTCTTAACCAAGGCCTTGACAATAATTTTATAAAAATTTCTTCTTGTGGGGAGAGACGCTGGGAAATAAGGGGATTTGTGCAAGCTGGCCTTGAATATAAAAGGAAGTCTCTGTTCAGAGACTTGTGTTCCCTGCTGTTGAGTATAGGATGAGCTAAGGAGAGAGTCATCCAGGTCAAACAACCTATCCTTAGAAACTATCTAGGCTAATAGTGCCATAAGCATTGCAACCACTATCTTTTTTTTTTTTTTTCAAGGGGGGTTCTTTTTTTTTTTTATTTTATTTTTTTATTTAAACACCTTGATTACATACATGATCGTGTTTGGGTTTCAGTCATGTAAAGAACGCCACCCATCACCAGTGCAACATTCCCACCACCAATGTCCCAAGTCTCCCTCCTCCCCACCCGACCCCCGCCTGTACTCTAAACAGGCTCTCCATTTCCCTCATACATTCTCATTATTAGGAAAGTTCAGAATGTAGTTATTTCTCTAGTTAAACTCATCACTCTTTGCAACCACTATCTTTACATACTTCCTGATTTAATGATGCCATGGGCATTGTAACCACTATCTTTGCATACCATCCGAATCAATGATGCCGTGTACCTTGTGACTGTTGTCATCACATATCATCTTATTGCTAAAATGCCCAATCTGTATTACCCACATTCTGTTTCCCGCCGAAAGTTTGCCCATAAATCCTTGTCACTGCCTTCGACAAATGAAGTCTATTGCTCTGACAATACTGCCCTACGAGTGGTCTGTGGCTTGGAGTCTTCCTTTTTTCCCCAAGTCTAGACTCTAGGGCTATGGGCTGGAATGAGACCCTAACCCCTCCCTTGCATCGGCTCATCTGGGGACCCCACGCCAGGAGCCCAGCATCTTTCCTCTGGGGGTGGGTATATTCTTAAACAAATAGATGCCATTTTTTCTTTTCCTTTTTCTTTCTTTCTTTCTTTCTTTCTTTCTTTCTTTTCTTTTCTATTTCTTTCTCTTTCTTTCTTTCTCTTTCTTCTTTATCTCTTTCTTTCTTTCTTTCTTCTTATTTCTTCTTTCTTTCTTTCCTTTCTTTCTTTTTTCTTTCTTTCTTTCTTTCTTCTTTCTTTCTTTCTTTCTTTTTTCTTTCTTTTTCTTCTTTCTTTCTTCTTTCTTTCTTTCTTTCTTTTCTTTCTTTCTTTCTTCTTTCTTTCCTTCCTTTCCTTTCCTTTTTTTTTTTTTTTTTTTGGTTTTGGGTTTTGGGCTGCACCTGGTGATGTTCATGGGTTACTTCTGGTTATGCACTCAGAAATCGCTCCTGGCTGGGGGACCATATGGGATGCTGGGGGATCTAATTGAGGTCTGTCCTAGATTAGCCACATGCAAGGCAAATGCCCTACTGCTGCGCTATCACTTTAGCCCCATGTACTCCTTACTGCTCAGATGTCATTTTCAAAGTATGTGAGCCACCTATCTTAGGATCTCTAGTCTAGTTGGTATGAATCACATGGTCAGAGAAATAAAACAGAGCTAAAAATAGTCCTATTTCTCAGTTGCTTGAACCTTATCAACCTGTACTGCAAATACAGTTGAGTGAGAAAATCTCCAAGTGCTTCTTTGCCTCAAAACAATCCTTTCTGAGTAGAGGAAAGATGAGATGACTTTGCCCAGGGCAGATGGAAAGAAGATTCACCAACATGGTTGAATTTTGATGTAGTTTTAGTCTCTGTTGTCATCTGTTATAAGACGCGGTGGCTAATGAGAACATGATAAATAAGAATCAAAATGTATATGCTTTACTAATAAAAGCTGTAAAGCAATGAGGCCTGTAAATAAAAACACATTTAAATGGTAAAGTAATACACAAGCACAAATATTTACCTATAGGAAAAACTCAGGAAAAGCCTATCTATGCACATGGAATATGAATTTCCAACTACCTATTTCATAGGAACTGAATTTTCAGGCATGTTGACAGTGGATGTTCTCAGAGGTCCCAGAGAAAGGTGAAAAGCAAAGAATAGTCCCAAATAAATCATAAATAAAATACTATGGTATATGTTCAAAAATTTATCATTTGTGAACCAAAAACTTTATTACAAAATTAATTGGGACAAACTACACAATATGACCAAAGGGTTTATAAGAAATGAATTTCCAATGCACTAACATCTTCTCTTTTTTTTTCCTCATCCTGTGACTGTAACTGGAACTCTTTTGCGGATAGCAATTTGGGCATCTAAATTTGAGATCATTGAGAATATAATCACAAATCAAATAATTGTTTCCTGTTGAGGCCCCTCTAGTCCAATGCTTTCCATTTATCCTGATCTGATCATCCTGTGTGGTCAGAGAACCTTGCTTGCATTAGATAAGTTCTGTTCCCTTAGGCTCTGGGTGCCTCGCTCTCCCCCCCCACCCCCCCAGCACCCACTCACTAGGAATGCTGACCTTTGCTTCCCAAGGTCTGAGGGCTGGGAAGAAAATTCTTGACTTTCACTTCTTCCAGGCCATCCTTCAACCAGACCTTCAATCTTCCTCTTGGAACCATTGTTTTCTCTCTTCAGTGCCATTTAGTCTCTTCCACTGTAAACAACAGCAACTAGAACAATTAACATTTATACAGTGAATTGCAATTTGCAGAGCATTTTTCACAGACAGCCTTTTATCTGAATCGTAGTCAGATAAATCATTATGATTCTGGATTTCAAGTTGACTTAGGAGGAAGAAGGCTCTTCCAGGGAAATGATTCTGAGATCAAAGAACACAATGGAGCTTGAAAAACACAAACAGGTATTCTGAGCCTGACTCCTTGCTTCTTTCTCTTCTGTCAAGCCATGGTCCTGTGGGTAGACAGAGTGGCACCTCTTCAAACACAGTAATTATTGCGATGATTTTTGTCATTGTTCACCAGCCTGAGTTCACTCACTGTGCTTTCATTTTCTTTTCTATGAAAATAATTTTTGTACTTACACAATAGGATTACATAATGGGAACATACTGAGGTTTATTTATTTTAAACCTCAGTTTACCCATTTGTTCCTAGCTTTTCTATGTTTAAAATATAATAGCAACACAATTTGGGTATAATAGTCAAAATAGAAACCACAGAAGTATATGGTGTTTGGCACTAATGTGCTACCAATGTGCTATTGCTCTGGCCCAACAGGTTTATTTTTAATTTTGATTGTAAAAGTTTGGGTCTCATGATTTTATTTCATGTTGTTGATTCTGGCTTGGGTATTTAGTTCTGTCCTTTCTCCCCCCTCCTCCCGGTCCTTTCTTAACCAGTTCAACTGAGAGCTATTGGTCCTTCTCCCCTGTCCTGTCATATTAATTGGAATGTGGGATTCATCCGATTGCTTCCCACTCAGTATACACCTTGCTACTCATTAGATGGAAACATCTTTGAATGTAGCACCTTAAATTGGTTTTTAGACCACCTAATATCAACTCCAGGTGTGATCTCTTCCTTCCAAATAAATACTCAGATTTTCAGGAAAATGCTCTCTTGCACTCTTGCATTTCTGGATTTCCACAGAACTTGCTGCTTCTTAGGTGCTAAAGGCTTACATGTTGGAATTTCTGAATCCATTTCTCCGTGTGTGTGTGTGTGTGTGTGTGTGTGTGTGTGTGTGTGTATTATATCCTAGATAGACCTTTGCTACCAGACCCATGTTTCTCCAGTGTTATGACTCAAAACCTGAGCATTAATTCTATGATATTTGTGTTTCTCCTCTTCCATTCAATTTCTTTCCTTCTCACTATACTCTGAAGTCTTGAGTATTCTTGAAAATCTTTATTTAAATCATTTCATTTCTTCATGCAGTTATTCTAAATATCACATTAAAGTGATGTCATCTTGCATTTATCTTGCTTGTTCTGGATTTGTTATTTAACATAAGCATTTAACGTAACATTTATCTTCCAGTTCCATCCATGTTGCAGTGAATTTCATGATTGCATCTTTCCTCATAGATATATAGTATTCCACTGCATATTTGGACCACATCTTCTTGATACACTCATCTGCTGTTAAACGTCAAGGTTGATTCTGACTCTTACAAAGCTCTAAAGTTTTTTGTCAGTAATGTGGCACAACCTTTCCTGAGGAAGTAAGAATAATCGCATGATTCTGTTGACTAATGAATCTTATAGATTGATTGCCTGGCTGGCAGCAGGATAATAATAAAACAGGAGTAATCAGAATTCAGAAAAAAAAACATAGAATTTTGGGAAGAAAGATGTCTCTCCTGAGATCTAACGTACTAAGAACTTTGTCAAGCTTTGCACTGCCTGGAGCTGTCCTGAGCACTCCTGGGGAATACTTTTTCTGAGAATAAAACCAGAAAAGAGAAAACTTAAATAAGTGTGTGGTAAGTGAAAGAGGTGGGACTTCTAAGATGATTTAATCTAGCTGGGTTAGAAAGCTTGTTCCCCACCTGCCTCTGCTCTTTGTCAACCTTCCAATTACATGATCTGCAAAAGTGCCCACTTTTGCTCAAGATGCTTTGAAATGGGTTTCTGACACATTGCCAAAGGAAAACATGAATTTTTACCAAAAAAACAATCAAAGGAGCTGGTGGGCAAGGAAGAACTTGGGTCGCCAGTCCTAAGTTACACAGAAGTGGATTTGGTTAAGTTGAAGTCTATATTCAGTGACTAACATGGTATAAGTATTTAAAAACAAACAAAACCACATGTTTGTTAATTGAAAGACTAAACCCAAAGGTTTTCTAGGTCTAACCAGTCTTGTGGGTTGTAGTTGTCATAATAATAACTTGGATTTCACTGGCCTATTGCTTCCACAGACATACGTCAAATGCTGTGGTGACCCATAATTATTTTCAAGTGTATCAGTGACAGCAAATGGCACCCTTCTGGGCTGACTGCTACTCTTCTGGCCACTCCTGTCTAAAGAAGGGTACCCTTTGGATAAACACTCAGAAGTGGTTGGGGGATGCAAGAAGGGAGATATCTCCTTCCTTCCAAATAGCATCTATGGGAAATACTGGCTCTGCCCTCCAATCTCAAATTTAATTCTTTGTTTGGGTTTCATCTTCAGCCCTTCTGTCTGATATTTCTTTTTTTGTCTTGTTTTGTTTTGTTTTGTTTGGGTCACACCAGCGATGCTCAGGGGTTACTCCTGGTTCTCTGCTCAGAAATCACTCCTGGCAGGCCTGGGGGACCATATGGGATGCCCGGATTCGAACCACCATCCTTCTGCATGCAAAGCAAATGCCCTACCGGCCCCAGCCCTTCTGATATTTCTAAAGCTCAGGTGTTGATCCTTGGGAGACCAGACTAGAGAATAAAACTTAGTAATGGATATTGAATTATTCTTTCAGATTTCTCTAGTGTCATGATTAAGACTTATTTGCTAAGCCATTTCATTATGTCTCTCTATGCCCTGGTTTGAATCTTTACAAGGGACTTTTAGAGAGTCTGCAAATGGATATCTGATAACTTCAGTTACTAAACTTGCTCAGACTTATCACACATACATTATACGTTAATTAAATATAGTAAGTTTAACAGAAAGGGACATAACATCAAAATTCTGGAAGACTAGTAAGCAAGCAACAGAGGCTGGAAGTGACTTTCTACCAAGAAAATGGATATTAAAGGGAGAGCAAAACAGCCATGATTCCTTCCAGGGGAAAAAATGTCCCATTTCATCTTCTCTACATTTCAGAAAACATCATAGCAGCCCTTCTGGTGCTTTAACAGTGTGTTTGATTGAGAACAGTTACTAGCTATTAAATATCAATTTCTCTAAACCCCCCCAAATTTTAAATTCTCATAAAATAGATAGCAAATGTATACCAAAATTTTAACTCATTAAAAAGAGAACCGATAAAACAAACAATATAATTAAAGGACTCAAAGAATGAATATGTATGCAGCCCTTGAAGAATATGAAATGAAAAATTTCCATTTTTATTAAGGCACTATGATTTAGAATACCTTTAGTGGTAGAGTTTCACTAATATAGCATTCCAACACTATACTCATAATCAGAGAGCGAGTCCACTTTCCTCTATCAACGTTCCAATCTCCTTTCTCATTCATTCCCTTCAAGAAACTCAGTTCTGTATACCAGATCTCAGGTTCTGTTGCCTTTGACCATTTGTGATTCTCTTATTATGGTTCTTCCTATCCCACACATGGCAGAGATTATTCTGTATGTATCCCTTTCCTTCTGACTGACAGATTTTAAATTTGTCCATATTTGCACGGAAACAATCCAGTATACCTCAAAGAGACCCATTTGAATGTTTACAGCTAGGAACTGCTTGACTTATTATTGATATTCTATAACATACAGAGTTTTCAAAGACAATAATAGATAGGGATAATTTGGAAGTATATCCCTAGATAAAACAAGTTTTCATCATTTTTGTCCACTTCAAAGTCTTTCCTTAGTCATCTTCCTTTCATACGTGGTTGCAGGGGATCGGAGATAGAGTCACTCTTATAATCAGGAAACAAGAAAATCCGGACTAAGGATCATTTCTGGAGAAAAAGTGTCACCATCCAAAACTGACCAAATAGTAGGTAGAAAAGAACTGGAACACTTCCCATGTGATGTAGATAAAGAGATATCCAGAGAAAAGTTGGAAAGTGGCCATAGAAGTCTTTTAGAAAGTCATATATTTTCATGGTTAGAGGCCAAGTGAAGAAATTTCATGCATTCAACATATATATATAGACATATATATAGACATATATATATATTCAATGCATGAAATTATATATATATATATATATACATATATATATGAAGACAGACGAAAACATTTGGAGAGGAAAACATTTGGATCAGAAATGATCAAAGCAATGGAAATAACAATAAATATCCTCTCCCTAATTTCATTTCCTAGAGCAGTAGCTTCCAAGCTACTTGGCCTACCATTCCCTTTCTAGAAAGAAAATATCCCCCAGCTTCTTTCTGGAAATAGCAGATTGAAAGCATCACAATTGTGCCTATTTTTCTCACCTCTAACCCCATAGGTCCAGCATCTTCCTGGTTTGGGGGAAAGTATCAACCAGTTGGGAAAGATGTCAGAGCATTTTCACTTCCAATCATTCTAAATATTAAAGGATGGCATAAGATTTTTTAAATATCTTTATTTAAACACCTGGATTACAAACACGATTGTGATTGGGTTTCAGTCATGTAAAGAACACCCCCCTTCACCAGTGCAACAATCCCATCACCAATGTCCCATAAGAGTTTTTTATAAATTATACAAAATAATTAAAAAAAAACCCTGGTACACGTATATGAAAATAAGCTGGTTTCTTTGATTCAACTTTTGCCCCTCTTCAACTGACTACAGAATAACCAGATCAATCTTGTTTCAAAGCAAAGCTTGATGCTGCTGCCCCAGTCCATCAGAGATATCCAATTACACTTGAAACAAAATCTACAATTACAGAACAATACTTTTTTTCACTTTTATCCTATCTTCAGTCCCCCTTCTTTCCTTATTTTGCTCATTCTGTGTCTCTGCTTCTCTTCAAGGAAGCTAGCTTTTACTCACTTCACAAGACTACACACATTGCCAATGCTGGTAGGCTATAGATCTGTGTCTCTCTGTATTTCTAGTCACCCTCTGGATGCCTGCCTTAACCTTATCTACAACAGCATTACATGCCATCACTCCTTACCACTCACCCTTGCTTATTTTTCTTTACTTGAATTGTAACTCTCTGCTGCAATAGAATGCATATTATATATACTTATAAGTCAATATATGTAAATATATTTGATAATTGTCTGGTCCACTATTGGAATGTGAATTCCATGCGGCAGGTATTATTAGTCCTTATTACCTAATTTTTAGTGCTTGTAGGTATGGTAGGCACTTAAGAACTCTGTTTCAATTGCTAAATTTACCCTGAATAATCTATAGTCACCAAACCAATAATAGACATATAGGAAGATCTGAGTTAGTCTTGAATCAGATTACATGAGGAAGCCATGCTTTCTGTCTTGACCCAACTTCCAGTGTAAAAATTTATCTGTAGGGAGCCTGGAAGTCTTAGATGGGGAAGGTTGTGATGAGTTCATAGCTCCGTATATGAACAAAATACACCATAAAGAGGAACAATTGAGAAGAAATAAAAACCAGGTCGGCACCATTAAATCTATAACCTATATGCAGCACAAGCAGAGACATTAAGATAGACTATCTCCTCATCTCTATAGAGAACAAACAGCCTTGAAGCTATCAGATGATTAAGGGGAGAAATAGGGAGAAATGTGACCAGAGAGGATATAGTTTGCACAGCAAAAGACAGTCACCCATCTTTCTAGATTAGGACTGGGACTTTGACACAAGAGTTGAGTAGTATGAAAATAAGAAAGGCGGGCCCGGAGAGATAGCACAGCGGCGTTTGCCTTGCAAGCAGCCGATCCAGGACCAAAGGTGGTTGGTTCGAATCCCTGTGTCCCATATGGTCCCCCGTGTCTGCCAGGAGCTATTTCTGAGCAGACAGCCAGGAGTAACCCCTGAGCAATGCCGGGTGTGGCCCAAAACCAAAAAAAAAAAAAAATTAATAATAAAAAAAAAAGAAAATAAGAAAGGCAAGTCAGAAAGGGATATTGTAAATGGGAGTCAATTTATATCCAAGTAACTGGCAAGGTGTAAGAACTATGCTTGGCGCACTCCAGGGAATTCACTATAATTAGAGCAGAGGAGCCCAATTAGGGAAACTGACAGGCAGATTGAATATTTGTCTGCAATTACGGTTGCAAATTGATTGTCAGTTATTTCTGCTTTGTTCACTTGCCATTAGATGTCAATATCTTTTAACTATGTTGTGTTCTTTGGCCTGGGATTTCTGTTACAGATCTGTATCTTAAGAACATAATAAAAAAATTAGGGGTAAAGAAAAGCTTTATGCTCCAAGATGTTTATAAGCACAATATATATAATAATGAGAGTCTTCCAACGTGATAGGAGAGTAGTTAAACTTTTGAACTAAAACTGGTGAAGAAATAAATGATACACCGATTTTTATAGCACGAGAATGAGGAAAAAATTTCTAAGTATGACTTAAATCCAGAATAAATAAGATGTACTAATAAAATCAGAAACAGCAAAAGGAAAAACAAGTCATTACAAGGAAAATTAGAGATCCTTGATATTGTAAGAAGAAAAGAACCAACTATTCAAGAGGAAATGAACCAAATACATTGTCAGGGAGGATCATAAAATAAATTAAAATGGCTTCTATACATATTAAAGTTGCTCAAGCACACTTATAATTAAAGAAATAGAAAATAATAGTAGATGATTATTCCATTCTTGTTCATGGCAGAAATCTTAAGGTTGGATAACATATTTTGAGGATGAGGTATGGGGGACTAGCATGGCTTCCTTGCTCTTAGGAATGCAGCAGTCTCATCTTTGTGAAGAGAAATTGACAGCATCAAAATGACAGAGGAACTGATCTTTGAATTCCCTACCCTAGATTTAGAAATCTACCCCAAAGATACAAGAACAAACATAAAATAATATAGACATGAAGTTATTATTTGTGGTCTTCTTTGGATGGACCCCAGAACCCTGCTGGTGTTAGCCTTGAACACAAAGTAAGACCTGGGCACCAAGAGAGGAGGCTCCCCAAAACAAAATGATATCACAATAAAATAATAATAGCAATACAAAACACTATAGCAGGCTTAAACTTTTTCTTACTTAAGTGCCTTATTGATGAAAGTGATATTAGCATTGTGGTTTTCAAGTTCATTTTGCTTCCTAGGCCTCTTTCAAGGTAATACTTAAATCACAAAATAGGTAATAATAAACACACTAAATGTATAAATCAAACAAATAAATTTTAGGAAAGAATTTTATACCATTTCTAAAGAGGGGTGTTATTTACATGACAGAAACCTAACTACATTTGCAATCAAGATGTTTAAATAAAGATATTATAAAAAAGGATTTTATATCATTTAAATTTGAATTATAACTATAAACTTAAATTTTCAAAAATACACATACATGCTTTTCTTTTTACATTTTTTAAAGACTATAAACTGTATCCTGAGATATAATACTGAGGTTAAGGCACATGTCTTGTAATTCAATCCCCAGTACCATTTGAGCCCTGTATCTAGTGGCCACTCATCTAGCCACTGCATTTAGTGGCCACTCATTGAGTTACCATCTAGTTGATTGAAAATTGCCAAAAAGCCATATAACCATACAAAGCTAAGAGTACATTATCCAGAGGACACATCTTCTTTCCCTTCCTGGCTGTGTGATGTTCCATAACCTTCACAAATAACATAGTAACTATCTATACCAGGAAGTTCACAACCAACTGTTTATGCATCAATTTATTATACTAGGAAGGTAACATGATGAAAAACAGATACTTGGGAAAACTCCTATCAATGTACAAGATCACCCTAACCATCATCAATATACTTAAACTCAGAAAACATTTTGGTGGTGATAAAATAATGGCCTTAATCTTAATTTATCATTTTTTTTGACAACTGGAAGAAATGAATCTGAAACAGACTTGCAAGACATGGCTAATAGGGGGGAAAAGACCACAAGAAAATAGAGAGAGGAAAACAAGAACAAAATGAGGTATAAAATGCTCCAACACCATTCCCTTCACCAGTGTCCACTGCCTTCCATGTATGTGCTTAGTTTTCCTCTTGTCTCCCAGCCTACGTAATATTAGTTTTATTATGAGTGATTCTGACATTGATAATTAAAAAAAACTTTGTTTACAGATACAAACAGAGACACTTAATCATGAAATGTCATGGTCTCTGAATTTCATTTTTGGGTTTTTTTTGCTTGTTTTTTTTGGGGGGGGGGGGTAGAGTCACATCCGACAACCTTCAGGGATTACTCCTGCATCTGTGCTCAAAAACCACTCCTGGCAGGCACAGGGGACCAGGCAAATGCCTTTTCTCTATGCTATCTCTCTGGCCCCTGAAATTCATTTTTAAAGACAATAGCAACAATAATTACAAACATGGCAAATGTTAACTAAAGCTAAATTGAAGTAATGGATTGGGGGAATAATTACTGTATGTTATTTTCTATTCACTAAAAATGTTTATTATATAGTCAGAAAGTTTTATAATTACAGTTACAAAAGTCCTGATTTATTAAACTATTCAAATAGTGGCTAGATTGATAATATGACAGGTAATGTGCTTGCCTTGCATATGCCCAACCCATGTTCAATCCCTGGTCCCCGAGTCCTATCAGAAGTGATTTCTGAGTACAGAGCCAGGAGTAACCTGAGCATCAACAGTTGTGGCCCAAAAACACATTAAAAATTATACAAACAATCTAAATGTTCAGCTATCAGGACATTTCTAGTTGTGCTGCATTTTATATTTAGAAGGGTACATGTGTTATATAAATTAGTTCTAAGACTAAAAGCATGAAAGGAGTTTTCTGACTTACATTAACTATGAAGATAGAAAGTTTCATAGTAAATAATGGATGCCTCTAGTTATATATGTGCATAAGGTTATGGTACCATCTTAAACCAAAAAATCACTTCTCAGTGTTTTGTTTATTGGCATGAGTGGTGGTTTTAGGAAGAACTCAAGACCAGAGCCGCCATAATACAAGCACTACAGCAGATAAAGCAAGGACAAAGTCTTTCCAAAACTATTGTGCAACATCCCTTTGGAGTAGACTCAAATCCATCATGAAGACTCTAAATCATTTCTTCTGCACCTTACTATGTTAATATACAATATTCTTTCTGGCTATGCATTTAAACTACTATTAAAAGGGGGATACAGCCATGTTGTGAATTCAGTCATGAGAAAGTTCGCTATGTCCAGCTCATTTTTTCCTGCTCTAAAGTCCCTAATAAAGATTGTGCTAAGTAGAGGCTCTCCTCATGAAAGAATGAAAAGCAGGAGGAAGGTTGGAAGCTGTCTCAGTTTCCTAATTCTCTTAAGTGACTCTTTTGCCACATTTCCCTATCCCCTCATATAATCTCTACACTTTGCCCCATGTGGGGACAAGTAGTCTTTTCATTTTCTGGCTTCCCTAGTTCCATATCAAGCTTTTTAGTCCCACCAGCATTCCAGTAAAAAGGGGCATTCCTACTAGCCTCTCATGAAGACAGCTATTTAAAATTGATTTGAATCTCTAAGAAAATTCAAGTCTGAAAGGAAAGCATTGTTGATCTAAGCAGTAAGTTTCTAGAAAGATAGTTAGATAGAAAAGTATTCCTAAGGAGCTCCATTCCTCTCCCGAATTCACACTTCTTTGAGTCTTTCTTCCTCACTTTCAGGTAGGGTTGTCTTGGCTACAGAAATCCTTCAAAATAAAAACTGTGCTTTTGGGAAATCATTGAAATTAGAGAGGACAAGGTGATAGGGGAAACCACAAGGGTATGAAGTATTTGATTGGAGGTTTTTCATGATTTCACTCAGCAACATTTGCCACATGCCTATCTGAGCAGAGGGCTGTGCCAGGTCCTGGAGATATTATCTATGACCTAGGAAAGGTGTGTGTAAATAGAACATAATGTGGTAACACGAATAGCACTGGATATAAAATGTTATGAGAACACAGTGTAAAAGACAACTAACTCTGCTTATACATGTTGGCAAGTTTTCACAGAGAAAATGACATTGGAACTGAGGGACTACAAACAGTTTATGGGCTCTGGACCTTCATTCCTTTTAGAAATAGAAATAAAATAATAATATTATCACATATCTATGAGAATTAAATTAGCCCTAATAGGATAGAGTGTGCTTGAATCAGCACCTGAAACTAAAAACAAAAAATTATTCAGGAGCTGCCAACAATCAGAAAGAAAAAAATTAGATCAATAGAAGATGGGGTGTGAACAAGGAATAAAAATTTGCCAGACCCTTCTTTTTTTTTTTTTTTACTTTTTCATATTTATTTATTTTTATTTAAACACCTTGATTACATACATGATTGTGTTTGGGTTTCAGTCATATAAAGAACACCACCCATCACCAGTGCAACATTCCCATCACCAATGTCCCAAGTCTCCCTCCTCCCCACCCGACCCCCACCTGTATTCTAAACAGGCTCTCCATTTCCCTCATACATTCTCATTATTAGGACAGTTCAACCAGAAGAAACAGCACCAGCAAAATCAAGAATAATAGAAAATCATGGTGCATTCAGAAACCAGAAAAAGTAGACAGGGCACTATTTGGTGATTTGGGTTCAGAAGAGACAAAACTTCTCTTGGTTTATTGAGCCAAAACACCAAGAGTCTTATCTGTCCAGAAGGAATCTGACAGGGATTAATATTCAACAGAGAATAGTCACACACAAGTATTATTTTTACAAAAATGTGATATTGGATAAAGAACCAATATTAGCTAATAGTTAAATTGCGTGGTTGAAAGTTCCATGAGTTGGTGGGTGGGAGACATAAGCACAAACATCAGTGTTTCTGTGCTCCAGTTATTTATGTGTTGATTTTTTTTGCTTGTTTTGGGGCCACACCTGGTGACTCTCACACGGGTTACTCCTGGCTATGCACTCAGAAATTGCTCCTGGCTTGGGGAACCATATGGGATGCCGGGTGGATCAAACCACAGTCCATTCCAGGCTACCACCTGCAAAGCAGACTCCTTACTGCTCCACACCACCACTTCATCCCCTGCTTTTTAATTTTTTTATTTATTTTATTTTTTTGCTTCCTTTTACTGTGCTTGTGTTTCCTCTCATTACATGGAAAGGCCAGGAATATTATTTAATCTCTAGTATTTACATTATTACTTGATACAGAATAGGTGCTCAGTAATTACTTACAAAATAAAGATGTAAGGCAGAGACTGCTAGGAAGGTTTGCAATCCTGAGCAAACAGGGTGGTGATAAGGAAGGAGAAATAAGTGAGAAGTGGAGATGCTCATCAAATAGAAGCCACAGGTCAAAGGAATCTATCTAAAAAGTGAGAAATGAGGAAGGGAATAAAACACCAATACCACCTACTAGGTCCCTCTGTGAGAGTATTGGAGGGAATGGGGGACAGATAAGTCTGAAGGTCAGATGATAAACTCTTTTATGGGAATTGGGGTCACACATGAGGTGCTCAGGCTTACACCAGGCTCTGCACTCAGGAATCACTCATAGTAGCCTTAGGGAACCATATGTGGTGCCAGGGATCAAATCCAGGTCTGCCATATGCAAGGGAAGTACCCTGTCTGCTGCTCTATTCTAGCTCCAGGAAGTTCCTTTTAAAATATAGAAAACTAGAGAGGAGGGGCCGGAGAGATAGTATGGAGGTAGGGTGTTTGCCTTGCATGCAGAAGGATGGTGGTTCAAATCCTGGCATCCCATATGGTGCCCGAGCCGGCCAGGGACGTAGAGCCAGGAGGAACCCCTGAGCGCTGCTGGGTGTGACCCAAAAACGAGAAAAAAAAAAACAACTAGAGAGGAAAGATGACATATAGGTTGAGCATTCTCTTTGCATACAGGAGGCCCAGGTTCAATCCCCAGCACTACAAGCTCCCCTGAGAAAAGCCAGACCTGCATACATATGCCTTTTCCAATCTGAACCCCCCACTAGAGCATCTCATGGCCAGGAATCCTGTTGATTATGTCCCTGTGGAAAGATGATGTGAAGGATGGGATGGCAATTGGAGAGGCATGCCTGCTCCAAGTCGACATTTTTGCATAATGGAAGGGATAGAACCACTGACGTAATTTTAAACAGTAAAGTAAATTAAACCCCAAATTCTCTATTTTGATTAATTTTTTTCTTTTCACTTTAGCTATATTTGGGTGCCAACTATACACAGAAAAAATAAACAAACTCAGTTTGTTCATGCCAGGTTTCAGATACTTATGATCTGGCAAAAGGCAATTCCTTTGCAGTTTGCAAGTTGTTGTCAGGATTAATGGGCCTGGAGAATATGCCTAGAGCAACCTTGGGTTCTTCAAAGACCCTGAGGCTCACATCCAGCGGCTGGGCACTGTCCCAGCAAATGGTGAGACACATTCCCATGATTCTGGATCTCTGGGCTGCCTGCCAGGCCTATTCCCTCTCAAACTTGACAGAAAAGTTCAGAAAGTGCAGGTTACTCTCATGGGTCATCTGGCAGAAGCCCAGTTTCCCTGAGGAAGAAGCCAATCCTAAAGACAGGGAATGTAATATTCCCTGAAATGATTTCTAGATCTTCCCTTAGCTCTTTGGGGAAAGCTAGTAACAGTCTCCAAGTCACAGATGCCCACCTGTACTTCACAAAGTCTTTTCACATGCCAACACTGGCTGGCATCCTTAACCTAGCTGCTATTATGGAGATTAAAATTGTCATTTGAAAAGAAGTTGCAAGTTTTCTGAAAATCATACAGATATCCTGGTAGTTGTGAGAAAGCATTTATCTCTTTACCAGAACGCAAAGAATGCAATCACTTGATATAATGCTACTAGCTCGATAATAATGATAAATAACAGATGCCTGCTCTTTAATTCTGCTCTACTTTGCCTCCCTGCCTAAGAACAAGCAACAGGAACTGAATCATAGAATAAAACTTAAGGTGTTTTCCTTGCCTGAATCCAACTTAGGTTTGATATCTGGCATCAAAAATTAGAGTTCCTTGAACTCAGGGCCAGGACTAAGCCCTGGTCACTTCTACATGTTCATGAGGAGGGAGAAAGGAAGAGAAGGAGGTACAGGAGGAGGGAAAGAAGAAAGATAAGACAAAGAAGACAGAAAAGGATAAAGATAAAAACAACAAAAAAGGGGCCTGCGAGGTGGCACTAGAGGTAAGGTGTCTGCCTTGCAAGCGCTAGCCAAAGAAGGACTGCGGTTCGATCCCCCGGCATCCCATATGGTCCCCCCAAGCCAGGGGCAATTTCTGAGTGCTTAGCCAGGAGTAACCCCTGAGCATCAAATGAGTGTGGCCTGAAAAACCAAAAAATAAAAAACAACAACAACAAAGAAGATGAAGAAGAAACGACAAAGAAAATAAAGATGAAGAAGTCAAAAAAAAGATGATGAAGACAAGATGAAGACAAAGAAGAAGCTGATAAAAATGAGATGAAGAAGACGAAGACAAAGAAGATAAAAAAGTGATAGAAGAGAAAAAGAAAATGAATCTGGGAAAGGAGAAGATAATGAATAAGATGAAAAAGATGACAAAGAAAAGATGAAGACAATGAAAAGATGAAGAAAAGATGGAGAAGAAAAAAATAGAAAAAATAACAAGAAGAATATAAAGAAGACAAAGAAGAAGAAGGAAAGATGGAAAAGAAGACAAAGATGAAAAAGAAGATGAAGAAGAAGGAGGATAATAAAGAAGATGATGAAGAAGACAATGAAGAGGACAAAGAAGATGAAGAAGAAGATGAAGAAAAAGAAGAGGAAGAGGAAGAAGAAAAGGAAAAAGAAGAAGAGGAAGAGTAGAAATGATTTCTTGACCCTGTATGCCCCCGTTGATATTGGCATGTATCTGTCTTACCTGGAAATTTGTAAGTAGTAACATCCAAAGTTTTTCTTGGTTCTCTTTGATCTCTCCCTCCTCCTGTAATAGAGTGGGTTTTTTAAGCACACAGTTATATCCTCAAGCAATGCTTACTTTGAGAATAGACAATGGGGACAAAGGCCCATTCTTTGTACAGGAGATTCTGTTTTATAACAACTTATCCTTCAAATAGTTGTCTGAAAGATAAACTAAAGTGTTTTTCTCTCAGGACTCTTTTTTTTCCTTCAAACTCTGCCACATCTGTCTATGTGGCTTTTGCTAATAGATGAGTAGCATTCAAAGTGACTTTTGGTGCAAAATTGGTACCTATAATATGAACAAGCACAAAGTATAACAAGCTTAAAAATTAGGAAATTAAATTGTTCTCTCTTCCACACACACAGTTTATTTCAAAGGGTTTGATTTCTGCATCTCTCTCTCTCTCTCTCTCTCTCTCTCTCTCTCTCTCTCTCTCTCACACACACACACACACACACACACACACACACACACACTCACACATGTCAGTCCTGAAAAAAAATCACCCTTGGCAAATCCTTGGATCTCAGAAGTGCTGCCACCCTCAAAAGTCAGTTAGAAAATCTGTGGTGTGGGGCATAATCCAATCAAAGGCATTTGTTATTACTGCCCGGAGACTCTCTTCAAAGCTTTGAATCTTAGGGCTTTTGCCTCTGCAGCCAAATCCTGTCAGCAGCCACTCTGCGTGTGTTTATCCCTGCCACCCTGGGTTCCCTATGGGGAATTTTTTTCTTTGTCCAAATGAGTCTAATGATTTTCAGGGCCTCAGAGACCCAGAGAAAAAGTGTAGAACATTGAAAAGCAGAGAGTGAAGCCCAATTTGAGATCTTTTAATGTTTGAAAAAATTTTTTTTGACTTTTGGGCCACACCTCTTGACGCTCAGGGGTTACTCCTGGCTATGTGCTCAGAAATCGCTCCTGGCTTGGGGGACCATCTGGGGCACGATGGAATTGAACCGCGGTCATCCTAGGTTAGTGTGTGCAAAGCAAATGCCCTACCACTTGCGCTATCTCTTTGGCCCCTGAAATTTCTTTTTCTTGACCAAGAAAAATGTAGGGAACCCAAGGCTATCTTGGTCATTTAAGAAGTTTCTCCGGGATAACAACTTGGCCACATAGAATTCTATTTCTAAGATAAGAAGCACATGTTCTAGCCATTTTTCTGCCTACAATGACTAACCATAACTGATATCAACTATAACTGATACCCCACAATGTATGGACAGTGAAACACAAAAGAACTAAAAATCTTTTAATAAGCCAACAGTGTCACTTACTACTGATAGAAATGATATTTGCTAACTTGTTCCCTTTTGCCAATAAATTGACTAACCCCAACCAGAGAGATCAGCCAGCCAGCCAGATATCTGACAGTCCTTGAGCTCTGTCATTTGGGGCTGACCTATGTTCCAGTACATGCATGACAGCCAGTGTCACATTTCTGAGTGTGGTGGAAGATTAGAATTTGTTTTTTTTTCTCATCCAGTATGAGAAAAAGAACTTTCTGTAATGATGGATATGTCCTAATTAAATAGATGTATGTAAGTCACTTTCTGGGCATTACTGACCCAGATAGTCTAGATTAACTTGTCATATATGTTATGGAGAAAGGTAGAAATGACTGGTCAGGCCTAAATTGTCCCATAATTCTACCTATTTAAGTGAATTTTGTAGCAGTTTTGTTTGTGTGGGGTTTGTTTGTTTGTTTGTTTTCATCTAGTGATGCTCAGAACTTACTCTTGCCTCTACAGTCATAAATTACACCTGGTAGGCTCTGGGGACCATATAGGATGTTGGGGATCGAACCCAGGTTGGTCGCTTTCAAGGCAAACACCCTACCAGCTGTGCTATCAATCCAGCTCCTAGGGGATGACATTCTTAAAAGGTTAAGGGGGTCACCTTCCTGAGGATGGATCAGCAAACTAAGAGGAATCAGGTCTGGTCATGTGTGGTCTGAACAAACTTCACCTTGGCTTTCTTTGTTCACTTTGAAGCAACAAACAAATTTCTCTGGCCTGTCAGGGATAAGGCTGAGGACAGGAATGAACCTGTTGTGGCGACTTTCAACTTCAAAAATGACATAGAATTGGCCTTTTCTAGCCAGCTTGCTGTGTTGGTTTTCATACCACACTGAGCAGAAGTTCTGGTGGGCAGGTTACAAGAATCACCTCAGCAGGTCGCCATTCCTTGAGAAACATCACCAAACTCACCAAGCCCTGATCCTCCCGCCTAACCTATGGGCCTGCTTTTCCTCCTTTTTTCTCAGCCTTCAGAATTCTGCCTTGAGCTGCCTCCTCACATGCTTCTCTACCTGTGTCACTGATTCTAGCCTTGAGTAAATGGTGTGACACGCAGGCAGGACTGTCTCAGAGTTTATGCAGCATCATGCCCTGATGCCTGGCCCAATAGACTCAACGACAGTCTCGGGCCTCTTGTCCACAAATCCTGAGGTTCTCTCCTAAGAGAAATGAGATGTTAATGCCTCCCCAAATTCTCAGAGCAAATGAGACGATCAGATGAGAGGAATAAGAACAGCTTAGATACGGGTGAAAGATTGCTGAGTTTTCATGCTGAGAGTTTGTTCCAGCTTCAGATCATAATCAGAGGTCTTAGGCAGAATAAGGACTGAGGGATTTGCATGAACTCTGTACCAGGCAACACTCCTTGGCATGTTAAGACACAGGAAACAGAGCTCACAGGAAACAGAGCTCACAGTTGGCCCCATTGTTCTAAGCATCTATCTATCTATCTATATATCTATATATATCTATATGTATATATGTTACATATACACTCACACATTCACACATATATACATTAGGTCTCTTTTCCATTAATACCTGGATAACCAGATACTTAAATGCACATAGACATTCATACACACACTCACACATATACATCTATTTCATACAGACACACACTTACAGATAGATGCACAATAGGCTGCTTTCCCTCTAAGTTATTTCTAAATTTTCTGGAATTTTCTGTGTGAAACTTCTTGTCCTTTGCTACTGTCAAAACTCAAGTGGTTTTTATTTAAAGTATTTTCTTTTTTTTTTAATTTTTATTTTGATCATTATGGCTTACATATCTTTCAGAGTAGTATTTTAGGTACATATTAACATTGAATCAGAGGAATACCCATCACCAAATTTGTCCTCCCCCCATCCCAGTTCCCTTTCTGCAACCCATATCCCCCACTATCACCCCCCCCCCCCCCGCTGCTAGAGTAGGTGGTCCCCTCTTTGTCTAGCTTACTATTAGTGATCATATATCTATTTGGTTCTGTTACCCTCCCTTGTTTCCCCCTCTATTTAAGAGGCAGAACTAGATAAATCAAGTTATGTGGTTTTGTTTGAAGGAAAGAAAAGCAATAGAATGGGGTACAAAATAAGAAAAAAAATAAATAAAAAGTCAAATACGCTGAAAATGGGTGGAGTCCTTCTCGAGGCTTTCAACCTCAGTTTGAGAGAGGACGTGAAAAAGGTAATTAAAACACCACAACAATACAGAAATATCAACTTAAATATCCAGTGAGCACTACAGCAATAAAGTAAAGCACCACACAATAATCTCAGTTCTGAAATCAAATCATGTGCCAAAGTGCAAAAAGAAAGAGAAAGATAAGATAAAATAAAATAAAATTGGAGACATCAACTTCAATATCTACACCAAAATAAATACGTCAAAAAAATTGACCAATCAATAAATAAATATATGGAAAAATGATTATTTTGTGCCTTTTTTTTTCTTTTTCCCCCTGCATAGGCACAGTAACTATTGGGGATATTATAGAGGGAATTCCCTTGGCCTAGGAGATACAGGGTTTCTCCACCTCTGAAGTATACTGTCATAAAACTCAAGTGTTTTTTTATGGCTGGTATCTGAAGCACCTTTCAGACTCCTAATTCAACTCTTAGGGTTACTGCAAGAAGCTATGAGGCATTGGGGAGCAAGGGTAGAGTTAAGTGACTTGGACAACTTCTAATTTTTACTGAGACTATCTATAACATATCAGGAGTCACTATGCTCAACTACTATGCTCAACTTTGAATCATCTTGTTTTCTTGAAAGTATAAGAGAATCTTAACAATGAAATATTTCAGTGTATTTGACAAGCAAGTCATGGTTTCACACACTCAAAGAAGCATAGGCCACCACAATCCCAACCACCAGCTCAGAGAGAAGGATCCTGAAGAAGACTCAACAGAAAATCCAGACAAAGCTAAGTAGGGTGGTGAGGGACAAGTCTATTTTCCAGTAAATTACCTTCAGCTTGCATTATTTCTAAGCTTGTCTAACTCCTATTTATTTCCCAAAAGAAAGTCATTTAACACAAAACATGTTGAAGATCACTATGGTGAATATGGTATAGCAAATCAAATCAAATCAAAGCCACACTGAAAGAGGGTGCAGAAAATGGGCAAACTACTTAAGCTAAGAGTGTCCTTTGCTTTTGCTTGACATTTGACCTCAAGCATCCTACAGGTCAAAGAACAAAAGAAAAATGGAAGATGAGGATGAAACCAGTATTCTAGAGATTTTTCTCTGAGCTCATCTGTGCCAAGGTATCTCCACAGTCTCTCACTATGGCCTCTCCATCTGTCCTACAGGACTGGCTATGCTCATTCTTTTTTCTATAAAACTCTGCAAACCCCTAATATTCAGGTTTATGTGCCTCTCATGCCCACTCTGCATGCCCTATATTCTACCCTGTATCCAGCCTCATGCTCTGAGAGAAGGACACACCGCTAGACTTCTTAAGCTTTCATAGAAATAGAAATTCTAGAATGGACTGAGAGTGGAGTTTCCAGAACTTCAAACTAAGGATTAGAGTTCAGGGTGTGTTAGGTACTGGCAGGAGATGGGGAAAAGAGCCTGGGAAATTGGAGAGATTAAAGTTTCTGCCCTGAAGCAATCAGAGAAATACTGCCAAATTGTTGCAAGTCAGCCCCTGAAGAGGTTGACTGATGGAGGGATGGAGGATGAGGTCTTTCCCCTCCAGCTCGGAGCATGCGTCTGCCACCCTGTTCAGCCGGTGGTTCTGAGATGAAGCGGTGGGTAAACATCTCACAGACAGTCAGGCTTGTGGAAATATTAGCTTTATTCGGTGGACAAGACTGAAGTCCAAAGTCTCAGCATCAGTTCCAGCTAACAGCCCCTTGCCTTCCACAGACCCTTGTTTTTATCCCCCAGAATCAGGTACCACCCAATGGTGGGGGCAGAATGCCAGGTCACACCATAGGGTAGGGCACAATCACCGATCAGGGTAGGGTCAGTAACATAATAATCCCATAAAATGTTTATATACACAACACCAAATCACCAGCATGTGATTTGTGGCCAATTTCTTCCAGAGTTCTGAGGATGTTCCCCATTCCTTCTTTTCTGCTGGGTGGTAATTGGGTGGAGGATGGTTTGGGTGCTATCAAGGTCAGAGCTTCTCCATATGTGATGAAGGACCAGTTTCCCCACCCCACCCCCAATCCTGTTCCAGATCAACTGTTGTTTCTCTTTCTAATGCAATAAAATGAGTCACTAGCAAACATAAAAAGTATTTTTTAATAACAAACAAGAAGAACAATTTGGATGTCACCAGAGTGCTTCAGTCATGACAGATGTCTAAAACAGTTTTCAAAGACTTCCTTTTAACTCCTGTGTTTCTCTCACTGATGTGGGGTACGAAACATTTTGCAGACAGGCTGGGCCATGGACCAAACTTGGAGTATTACTAATCTAAGCCAGAAGACACGGACCACCGAAATGCTTTGCTTTTATTCCACGGAATTTAGCAACCAGTGGGAGAGCTCACTCTAGATGAAGTAGGATGAAACTTAAATATCATCTTACTCTCCAATCAGATCTCTGCTACATGCCAATCAAAAGATACTAAGACCCTAGTGCATGTAAGGGATGTTAGGGAAGCTTCACTTTGCATGCCACTTCCAGGAAATGCCCAGGAAGATGGTCAGGCAGGGGTACTAAGTCTCTGCCGGACACATAACTTCAGACACACAGTTGGCATGAGGCCATACTAACACCACCTCTCTCTCCTCCTCCCTACACCAGATCCAGATTTCTGTATTCAGACATGCCTGTAGGCTAGAGTTTCTACTGTGTTTAGCAGTGGTGATATTAAAAAAAAAGGGTGGGATGGAGAGATAGCATGGAGGTAAGGCATTTGCCTTGCATGCAGAAGGATGGTGGTTCGAATGCCGGCATCCCATATGGTCCTCTGAGCCTGCCAGGAGTGATTTCTGAGCGCAGAGCTAGGAGTAACCCCTGAGCACTGCCGGGTATGACCCAAAAACCAAAAGAAAAAAAAAAGACAGTAAACTTAGGTGGACATTTGAAGGGGGGCCAAAGAGTAGATAATTGTAATTGTTGGAAGAGGAAGTAGTCAATAAGGAGCCCCTGGGAAGTCCACACAACCCTCCCAGAAAAGAAAAGCACCCCCAAGTTTGTAATCTATTGGGTGGGGAGATGTCTGTTCCCAATTGGGGGTGTGTGTGGAGGCCACTACCATACCATATAGTGTCACCAGCTGCAGCCAGGACAGAGGACAGGACTCCAGTCATGTTGCCATGGCAACAATATAGGCCATTGGGCTGAAGAAATAGTATAATAGGTAGGGTTCGTAGGTTGCATATGGCCAACCAGGATTGGATTCTTGGCCCCACTTATGTCCCCTGATCCATGTCAGGCGTGATTCCTGAGAGTAGAGCCAGAAGTAAAACCAAAGTCTTCTCCAGACACATAACTCCAGACACAGAACTGGAATAGGGCCATGCTAACATTACCTCTCTCTCTCTCTCTCCTCCTCCTCACACCAAAACCAAGCTCTCTCTGCAAACAGAGATATGCATCTAAGCTGAGATTTCTACCAAGGGCATTAATGATATCACCATTGAATATGGCCCAAACCACCCAACACTCCCCTCAAAAAACACCCAAAACAAGACAAGCTTTTGAGGGGACAAAATCATCTGCCTCTACTCTGACCCATTTTATCTCTTCTTCACCTTGGAAACTATTCACCAGGATCTCAAGCGATCCAAGGGCCTTGAGTTCTATATCCTCAAGGAGGGGTATTGTTGAGGTGTAAAAGCATCCATTCTCGTTTTGGGGTGTGTTTTCCCTTTAGATAGGAGCTGAGCCATTCTCCAAATTTTAGTGTGGTGAGAGTGCGTGTCAATAAGGGTGTGGGTGAAAGGGCTGTACGAGTGTACGTGTGCATCAGGGGCAGGTGAGGAAACATTTTGCTCTCTGCGGCAGGTGGTTTGTATGGAGAAGGATTCATGAGGGTGTGATCATACATACATGTGATCTTATGTATGGTGTATTGCACTCTAGTGAAGACTTGCTCAGCTCCTATTATATACTACAGGATCTCTGCTTTGGGAATCTCCTGATTTGAGAGCTGAACTTTAGGCCTTGGGAAGGATTGGAAGGGCCTCACAAGATGCTCATCTGCTTTCTGTAGCTCTTAGGCAATGCTGAATTGACTGACTAGATAAGAGAAAGATGGAGCAGGTGGAGCCTGAGGAGGTACAGGGATAACATGTCCCAAATATCTGTCCCTTCTTCACGCTCTCTTTGTGTGGGCCCAAAGGGCAGTTACTATAGACATCCAAAACCACTTCTTTCTGTGGTCTCTGTACAATGTCTAAAGTACATGGAATCAGATTTCTTTTTTCCGGGTCACTCCTTTTGTTTAATCCCTGGTAATATCAAGGGGTTGGTCTTACAGCATCAGGGAAAGGAATTACCCCTTCCCTGGTGGAAACTTTGGGGGTGACTCTTAATAATAAAAGGCAAATTGATGGGGACAGAGTGATATAGATGGTAGGATGCTTGCCTTGCATTTAGTCCACCTGGATTCAATCTCAGGCATCCCAAATGGTCTCCTGAGTACCACCAGGAGTAATCCCTGAATACAGAGCCAGAAATAATCCCTGAGTGTTGCCAGGTGTGACTGAACGCCCCCCCCCCCAAATTTGGGCAATTTTGGCTGCCTATAGCTTTGGCAAGCACAGAGCTAAATCGTTGCTTCTTCACAATTGCAAAAGATGGGCACATTGTTCCCATTGTAGAGAAGAGAAAAAGTAGGCTCAGAGAGGTTAAGTCCAAGGTCACACTGTGAGGGGAGCCAATATTTGACTTCCTCAGCTTCCCCTCCTCTGGCTCTACCCTCTCCAGTAAAAACAAACCCCTCTTTTATTAAGTGTTTTTGTAAGTATAGTAGGGTTCAGAGGTAAATGACTCAAACTCAGACCCTCTTCATTAGGAACAGCAGAAGTGACACTGCCAACCCCCAGACCAGGTCTCCATCTCTAAATCCACTCCAGGGGTCAAGTTTGGATATTTTGTCCCCCAGATATACTTCCTGCCTTGTGAACCTCTGTTGACAGTTTTTCTGAGGTCTGTGCTTGGTCTCAGGAGGTAAGGGACATAGAGTCCAACAACTCTCTCACCTTGTATACCTCCTTCCATTTCTGTTTTAACTGTCCAAGATATCTCCATACTTGGCAATGAGACATGATCTTGGCTTTCTTTTGATGTTGGGAGAGCCAGGCTATGGCAGAGAGACATATGATCCTTTTAGAGTTTTCTCTTTGGGCCTTTTCTGATGTTTGTCCAATATGGTCTTTTTCTGAAGGTGTAGAGAGCTCCCCTTCGTAGTGCTTGGGGCTACTCCGGTGAAAGTCCGCATGATTTCTTGGTGTTCAAGCCCAGGCAATACAGTACTCCTTAAATTATTAGTTGCTGGGGATCCTCAAGGTCATCTCAAGCATGTTCATGGGACCTTGTAGTCTTAAGGAACAAACTTAGGACCTCTAGAGCAAGGCATGTGCTCCAGTCCTTTGTGCTATTAACCCACCAAGTTATGATCCTAACGATTGCTTCTTTACAAATGGCCACAGAAAACAGCACCTGAAAACTAGTCTTCAGAACTTTGCAAGGATGTAGGGGCACATTCTGTGGAGAGTGTGGTTGGAACATGGCATGTATGAAACCCTATTATTAGCAGTATCATCAATCACATTGCCTAAAATAAAATTTAGAAAGTCAACAGAACTAAATATCCAAGTTGAAGTCAACAATAATAGAATCAAGGGACCTAAATTTAACAATCTAAACTCAAAGGGATCTGTTATACTGGCATGCCAGGGGGCAAAGGGTGGTGTGATAGGATGCACTCTGGATTCACTGGTGGAGAAAAGTTGACACTGATGGTAGAAATGGCCCTGACACACTATATATCTGAAATTCAACTATGAAGGACTCTGGAGGAGCATATGGGACACCAGGGAACCAAACCATGGTCCGTCCTAGGTCAGTGCATGCAAAGCAAATGCCCTACCACCTGTGCCACCACTCTGGCCCTAGATATTTTATTTTAAACCCTCGTCAGATAGACAATATGCAATACTTTCTCCTATTTGCTATGTTGTCTTTTGTTTCTGTGATTGTTTCTTTTTCCATGTACATGCTTTTTAAAGTTTTATGTAAGAACTGAATGGACCCAATGCAAGAACTCCTCCAAGACCTCCCTGCCGCAAATTTTTACCAATCTAAAGAAGGTCAGGGGGTGTGATAGAAAGATGCCTGGGAACCCACACACCACAAGAAAAACCCAAAAGACAATGGGAAAAACTGTACTTCCAACATAGGCATAAGACCTGTAATACACCACCTCTTTACCTGCTTTCCCCCAAATGTAAGGTAGTCTTTTGCACCACTTTGGTCCTTTAAAAACTTCGCTAACTCATTTTATTTCTTTCTTTTTTTTTTGTTAATTAATTAATTTATTTTTTTAAATGTCTGTCCTACATATACCTTTGTGAGCACATACATTTTTATTCCCTTTTTTTTGTAGGTTTCTTTCTTTTTTTTTTATATCGTTTTTGGGTATGTGACCTGTTTCTGTTATCCCCTCTGTCCACCCCCAAATGCACCGACAATATAATGTAGCACCATTTCTCCCTGCAAAGGCACACTAAATAAAGGGGAAATCTTACATATAAAAAAAAGAGCTCTTATCTACTAGAGATAGGAACTCATAGTTGTTTACAATACAGGGATATCTCCTACCCTGAAAATATGTCATGTGGAATCAACTTAGACCTCAGGTGATTAGATACCATTCATCCAGCCTTGAACCCTGGATTCCAGACATAGAAACGGCACAGTTCTTCACAACAGCTGCAGGAAACAAATTCCATCCGGGACAGCCTTAATACTGCGGGGTCAACAACAAGGGCCAGCTCTAACATGATATCCTGACAACGAGGAAAATGTGAACAACTTGACCTTAGAGCAGATTAGCCTACCTTACCAGCTAACGACAAGACAAAACCAGAAGACTTGGCACCCTTTGGTAGGTCCAAAAACCAAGATCGCGATTTACAGATGACTGGCTGCTAGAACCACGACCAGACTGTATACATCTTGGGACCAATAAAAAAGCCCTAGTTTAGGGTTTGAACTATGACCTGCACAATAATCATGATCCCCAGTTCCAAATGTCCGGCAGAGACAATTGTAACGGAAAGGGGCTTGTGGAAGCACAAAGAAAGACGCTATCCTAGGTGCCACCCTAGGTTCAGTGCAAAGACCAAGATCACCAACCACAGAAGATGGATTAAAATGTACTGGTGGAGTGTTTCACCTTCTTTTTCTCCATCTCTCAAATCGATGATGAGAGCCTCTAGAAGGATTCCGCCCAGTTTCGGGGTATTAGACCCTTACCCCAGTTTATTACTTTTCTCTTTTTCAAACAAAACCACGCAACTTGAACTAGCTAGTCCTGCCTCCAGTTAGAGGGGGAACTAAGGGAGGCATCAAGACCAAACAGGTGCAAGACTACTAAGTTGTGGGTTAGATACAGAGGGGACCACATATTCTAGCCGACCTGGGGTGAGGGAAGAGGAAATGGGAGGTAGGACAGAAACGGAGGTGTAGGGAGGACAATTTGGTGATGGGAATCCCCCCTGATTTTATGTAAATATGTACCTAAAATATTATTGTCAACACTATGTAAACCACTATGATCAAAATAAAAATTAAAAAAAAATGACACTGAGGGAACAGAACCTCTAGAACCACAAAGACTGACTTCATCATAAGTCCCACCTCAGGATCTGTGCAGATACTGAGACCTTTAAACACAGAGCTCTGATTGTATCACCCTGGACAGAGCAGAAGTCTTCCACACACCACGAAAACACCACCGGGAGAGTAAATGATCCTGAACAAAGTCTAAAGTTGATCCCATGACAGTATACTCCAAGGACGGAGAAACCCCATATTTCTTAGGCCAAGTGAATTCCTTTTCGAATGACCCCAACATTTACTGTGCCAGGGCAGGAGGGAAAAAACAAAAATACTAAAAGCACAAAACCTTGGTTATTTTATATATATTTTTTTTTACCTACATTTATTATTATTATTATTTTTATTTACCTATCTATTTTGGTCGATTTCTCTGTTTGGGTGTGATTATTGAAATTGTTGTCCCCAGTTATACTTATTTTTTTCTCTTCCTTTCTTTTCTTTCGTTATGTGCTATGCCATGTTTCTTATTTCAAGACCATGGTGTGTTTTTTGTTTGTTTATTTTTGTTTGTTTTGTTTTGTTTTGTTTTTTTGTTTTCTGTGGTGCTTATCGATATAGCTGGAGTCCTCACTGGATATTTGACACTTCTTTTAGTACTGGTGGAGTGTTTCACCTTCTTTTTCTCCTTCATCTCCCAAATTGATGATGAGAGCCTCTAGAAGGATTCTGCCCATTTACGGTGTATTAGACTCTTACCCCAGTTTACTACTTTTCTCTTTTTCAGGCAAAACCACGCAACTTGAACTAGCTAGTCCTGCCTCCAGTTAGAGGGGGAAATAAGGGAGGCATCAAGACCAAACAGGTGCAAGACTACTAAGTAGTAGGTTAGATACAGAGGGGACCACATATTCTAGCCGCCCTGGGGGTGAGGGAAGAGGAAATGGGAGGTAGGACAAAAACGGAGGTGTAGGGAGGACAATTTGGTGATGGGAATTCCCCCTGATTTTATGTAAATATGTACCTAAATATTATTGTCAACAATATGTAAGCCACTATGATCAAAATAAAAATTATATTAAAAAAAAAGAACTGAATGGATAATAAAGCAGGTAGATTGCTTGCCTTGCATGTGGCCAGCCTGGGGTACAAAAGACAGTACTTCATATTGCTTCTTGAACCCTGTCAGGAATGACCTCTGAGCTCAAAGCCAGAGTACACCTTGAACACAGTTAAGGAATGCTCCAAAGCAATAAAAATGATTAAGTTTACTGTAGTTTAGTATTTCTTCTTGCTTTTGCTTCCCTTGATTAAAGAAGCACCTCCCAAATTATCTCAGATATTGAGGTCCTAAAATGTAACACCTGTGTTTTTTCTCTTTTGGGTCTGTTATCCAAGATTTTTATCTATTTAAATTCATTATCATATTGAAAAATAATAATAATGTGTCTTTTTCTTTTTTCCTTTTTTCCTTTGAGCATGTGTCAGTCAAGCTTTTCTATCATCATTTCTTTTTTTTTTTTTTTTTGTGGTTTTTGGGTCACACCCTGCAGTGCTCAGGGGTTATTCCTGGATCCATGCTCAGAAATTGCTCCTGGCAGGCACGGGGACCATATGGGACGCCGGGATTCGAACCAATGACCTCCTGCATGAAAGGCAAACACCTTGCCTCCATGCTATCTCTCCGGCCCCCTATCATCATTTCTTGAAGAGTCATTCTTTTCTCCACTATATGGTTTTAGTTTCTTTAGAATAGATTAGACATCCTTAGATGTGTGGGTTTATTTCTGGGCTCTCTACTTATTCCCTGGCCTGTGTGCTAGCCTTGTTCCTAATACCATATTGCTTTAATTACCACAACTTTGTAAGATGTCAGGGAGCATTGGTTCCCTTATTTTTCTTCTTTTCTCTCAAACTTATTTGAGATTGGAGCAATGAGACTTAAAGTTGGAAATTAAGGGGGTTGCGGGAGGGGATTGGCAGAACAGTGCCAGGAAAGGTTTCTTCTATGAAAGGAACAAAAAAATATGAATCAGTGTCTTCCAGGAGGCTTGAAAAATTTTGCATCCATAAAACAAATAGTGGTACAATAAAATAGAATTTCAAGAATAAGAAAGGAAATTTGAAGTTAAAAAATAAGAGCATGGGACTGGTGAGGTGGCGCTAGAGGTAAGGTGTCTGCCTTGCAAGCGCTAGCCAAGGAAGGACCGCAGTTCAATTCCCCGGCATCCCATATGGTCCCCCCAAGCCAGGGGCAATTTCTGAGCGCGTAGCCAGGAGTAACCCCTGAGCATTAAACGGGTGTGGCCTGAAAAACCAAAAAAAAAAAAAAAAGCTGGGGTGAGAAATGAGTACCAAGTATGATACTATAGTGGGGTGCTGGGATGTCCTATAGACCTGGAGTGTCCAAAGACAGTGTCCTGATGCATGAATCCTAAACACAGCTGCATGTGAAGGGAAGCCAAGAGCAATGCCCCCAAATCTCATAGCTTCTCAAAGGTTGAGGGCAGTACCCCACTGTCCTCCCTAGCCACCCCTTCAAGCTGCAATCAAGCTAATGAGAGGGAGTGGACTTTGAAAGCTCAGATCTGGGCATTTTACCAAGTGTTCTTTCTACATTAAGCCCCATAACAAATTCTTTGGAAAATCTAAAGACAAAACCCACTTCCTAGTGCTTCCACTGCCTCACTCTCAAATGATTTTACCTCAGCAGGGTGAAAGCAGAGAGCCACTAGGTCTGACTCTACCATGGACTTGCTTTTTAAAGCAATGCGTGACTTTTTTTCCCCTTACCTTTGATTTCTGTGCCATAATTGGTTATGCTGCTGTGAGAGCCAAGGAGATCTCAGTAACCAACAGTCATATCTTAGCTTTGCTAAGGATCATCAAAGTTGCGCACTTAACCCAATGGAGTGGGGCCAGGAATTGAATTCACCACTTCGAGCCTGCTACAAAGGGTCCTGACCACTGCACCTTGTTCTTAGGTCAAACCTGTATGTGGAATGGGCCAGAAGAGGCCAAGAGAGATTCTCTGTTGACTCAAGGTTGACCAGGAAAATAAATGTCTGCATCCATATGTTGTTCCTTCCTATGGTGGTGCTACCTATATAGTTTTGGAAGGAGAAGGGTACTGACTGGTGTGCCCAGGGGCATAAAAGGTAGTGCCCTGTCACCTTAGCCCACCCCAGAGGCTTCTTGGAAGAAGTGCTGAACATTGGTGGTGGGAATGTTGCACTGGTGAAGGGGGGTGTTCTTTTTATGTGTGAAACCCAACTACAAACATGTTTGTAATCATGGTGTTTAAATAAAAATATTATTTTGCAAAAAAATGAAAAAGAGAAGAAAAAAGGCTTGGAAATAGAAAGAGGAGCAGGAAGGTGCTTTCAAAAAGGTCAAGAACAGAAGGGAATTTGGAATAAACACAGAAGCAAAGCAGTTCGTCTTTATGGGCCTCTTTCTCAGACTCTCCTTGCCCCATCTGGATCAGGAAAATAACAAAAGAGTTCATCTCCTTTTTCTGAGCCTCAACACATGGGGGGCCTTATCTGGAATGCCAGGGTGTGGAAAGGAGACAGGTGAATCAAGATGGACCAATGCTGAGAAACAGTGCTTCTCTGAGAAAACAAGGTCTTCTCTGCAATCCCCTGCTCAGAAGAGATCCAGAACACCTTGGTGGGTTTCCATCAAGGTTTAGTCAAGGCCCCCTACTCAGGAGTCCCCCTGTGTCTCTTAACCTATAAAACAGGAATGATGCCAGTTAATCTGCAGCATTGTAATGGCTATCTATGTGCAGGACAGTTGGTTGTTGCCCCCAGGATTTGCCCAGGATCCAAATTCTACCCTAGGCCAATGATCAAAGTTTTCAGAATAAAGTGGAGAAACTGGGGTTCGGGCCAAACCCACTTTTCCTAGTACAGGCCATGGAGTTCAGACACTGGATTTGCTTCCCATCAGCTCAGCCCACTTTTTTTCCCCTTTATTGAAAACTTTATTTTTAAGAACATTTACCTAGGATTCTGTAGCAATGGTAACTCCTGAGAAACTTCAGGGAAAAAAAATGAAGAAAAGAATTATAGTTATTAGAGCTTAGTCCTAGGCTAAATTCTACCCACGTGGGACTTTCCTCCTTCTTTCTCCTATATTTTTTTCAATAAACTTTTCTTCTTTCTTGAAAAGGTAAAAAGAATTCCATGTATATAAATTCTCACAGTGACTCCATGAAGTACTTGGTGATACCTCCGTTTTACAAATGGGAAAACCAAGGCTCAGGTTTTCTAAACAACTATTGTAATTGTCTTAAGATGACATCTCTTTTTTTGTTGTTGTTATTGTTATTTTTGCTAATATAAATCTTCATTTAAGCACCATGATCACAAGCATGTTTGTAGTTGAGTTTCAGTTATAAACAGAATACCCCCCTTCACCAGTTTGCCAAGGCTCCTCCATCCTTTCCCAGCTGGGTAATGGTGTCTCTAGGGACCCAGACCTCCCCACCCTGTGGTGGGCATATGCTGCCACCTATGGGCTACTTATGGAATATCACCCCCTGTCAAACAGAGGGGCACCGGAAACAACTTTCTTTAGAGATAATACCATCTTGGGTCCCCTCCTCTGTAGACTCTTTGGTTCTAGTGTTCTTTGAAAGTAATGGGGATCTTCTCTATCTCCAAGATCCTGGATGCAGGACAAGCAGAATTAGAACCAGTATCCACAATAATTTTATGATCAATGTATGATGAGTGAATGCATACATGGACAAGCAATGATATTTCAGTGATTGGAAGAGTAAGCACTGGGTGGTTACTGCACTTGGTTAAATTGGACAGAGTTGGTTGACAAGGGCTGTGAATTTTACCTCTGCTTCCTGTGCCACTTGAGTGAAATTGGGGAGAGTTGTGACAGAAGTTGGGATTATTCCAGGAACTCTGCTCTAATGAAATGTACAGATCTTTTCTATAAGTTTCTTCCAGCACTCTCTGGAGTGATACGAAAAGCCAGGAATAGGAAGGGATAAAGATTAGGGATATGGCCTTAAAGAAAGGAAATCATGATGTAGAATATCATGAGAATGGCCTGGATAGTGTCTGATAAACTTGATGATGCTCCAATCTAAAATCCCAAAGAGAACCATCTCAGAACCAGTTCCTTTGTTCAATGGTCAACATTCTAGGAATATATAAAGAAATGTTCACCTATCCACCTTTGTTAAAAAAAAAAGACTTCTTCCTTTCTCCAAAATTATTTTTTAAAAGACTCTTTTTAAAGGAAAGGAAGGGAAAGGGAAAGGAGGAAATGGCTTGGGAAGGAAGGAAGATCAATGGAAATAAATATTATTACAGTCAAATTTAGTTAGTTTCAATTTTATAAAGTCATTATCAATGTTGAATAGTGACTACTGACTCCTATGAGAAATATGTATAGTATATATACATAAATATTGTCCTAGAAAAAGTTTGGGAACAGCTGAATAAAAATATTTTTTTTAAATTAACGCTGAAATAATTGAAGCTGAGAAAAATATCCACCAGGATTCTTTGGAGAACAGTTCCAAAGAGAGGGAAGAGAGAGAATAGAATTCTGGCTTACTGCTCAGCAGAGAGAGAGTGACATAACATTTACATATCTAGATATACATATATGTAGATATAAACATAATAGGTTATGCATATCAAATAATTTCTTTTAAAACATATATGAGGAAGACTGTTGAGCATGCACCATCAATCAATATACAAAGAACATGTCCAGAAAGTTGCAGAAACACAATATGGGGGTGAGGATGGCTAACCAGGGTTCAATCTCACCACCCCATATGGTCCCCCAAGTTTCAAATAATTCTTAAATTTAGAACCAGAAGTAAGTTCTGACCTACTACAGCTGGGTTCTCCCCGCAGTAAACAACCACCATGGGGCCTTGCTTTATAGTATGAGAAGGAAGATCAAAGATACTAGAGGCTTACATGGGTTCTACTGTGTAGTTTCCACTGACTGGTACTGCCTGGTCAGGGGCTTGGAGTTCTTATCAGTGCAAAAGTATAGAGTCTTCTTTGGCCTAATCAAGTCAAATAGAATGCCATAGGGTAGCTTCTTCCATAAAGAAGATATCCACCTTCCAAACGACAAACTTTAGACCTGTTTGTTTGTGTTTTCTCTAACTCCAGAGAGTGCTTCTAAATTCTAATGAAGCAAGAGAAAGAACAAGGTTGCAAAAAGCTGTGACAATATAAGATGCTCATATGTTTAATTGTTTTCAAACAATAAGTTTGAAAAGTAAGCCAAGTTATGATATGAAAAGGAATTACCATATTTGCTGGCGTATAAGACGACCCCCTAATTTTGCAGTTAAAACATAGGTTTAGGCCTATATTCGTTGTATCAGACAGAACGTTCCTGTGCTGCAACTGTATGTTCCACTGGGAGCCAATCACAACAAGCAAAGGTTCAAAGTTATACTGTCATAGACTTCCTCTCTGACTCTGGCCCATCTGAGCAGGCTTTTGACAGTGTAGATTCAGGTCCAGAACATTGTCTAATTGGCATGCATCAAAAGCCTGCTTGGATTGGCTGAGTTGAGAGGTGGTCCGAGCAGCCTTGCAGTGATTGGTGCAGAACATTGTCTAATTTGCATGCATCAAAAGCCTGCTTGGATTGGCTGCGTCAGAGAGGCATCCGAGCAGCCTGGCAGTGATTGGTGCAGGATCGAGTTGGAAAATTCGTTTCGTGGCAATATTCAGACAATTTTCGTTTAGAGGCATATTGAAACATTTTTCGGGATATACTCGGCTTATAGGACGACCCCCGATTTTCGGTTGACTTTTTCTTGTTTCAAAAGTCGTCTTATACGCCGGAAAATATGGCACTCCTTTGCTAACCTCAAAGGCACAAAGGTTTAAACAAGTTTGAGGGCAATACTTTTTTTATTTTTTTAAATAATATCTTTATTTACGCAGTATGCTTACAAACGTTTTTGTAGTTAGGTTTCAGTCATGAAAAATAACACCTCCCTTCACCAGTGCAACATTCCCATCACCAATCCCCTCCTGTCTCCCTCCTCTCCCACCCCTGCCTGTATCCGAGACAGGCATTCTACTTCTCTCACTCATTAACATTGTCATGATAGTTGTCAGTGTAGTTATTTCTCTAAGTGCACTCACCACTCTTTGTGGTGATAAGCTTGATAAGATTTTGAGAGGCCAGAGAGATAACAGGTGTCAATGAGTATGTGGCTAACTTGGTTCAATCCCCAACACACATGGTCCTTCCAAGCCAGACATGGCCCCTGAGCACAGATCCAGGAGTAGCCTTGGAGCACCATGAATGTGGCCCAAACCCACACAACTCCAGAAAGATGCCAACCTAGTTGGATTTCCTCAGGAGCATCAGGAAAGAAAAGTCTGATAATAATACGAAAGAGGACCACCTAAACTTCAAAGTTCTATAGCAGTGCCATAGCAATAGACCTCCCTCATATATAGAAAAAAATTATTAAAAAAACAGGATAATTTAGAAAAAGGCTTATGAAACCAGTTTTTACAAAAGCAAGGAGTACACCTTAACTGGGCGTTACCCACTTCCCTTCTCCTCCCTTCTCCTTGATTTCTCTTCAATCATCTCCCCTAACTACCCTTCCCTTCCATCTTCTCCCCTTTTTTCTCTTTCTTCCCCTACCCTTTCCTTGCTCCCCTGCCCTCTCCTCCCCATCTGTCACATCCCTTCCCCTATCCCATTTACTTCCCTCCTTCTCACCTTTCCTCCTTAACCCTCCCTCCCCTTTCCTTTTCATTCTTTGAAGATATTTGGATTTCATATTTGGAGTGTGCCATTTCTTTCAATTATTTTACACAGTTCTTTCTTTTCTTTTTCATAAAATACAAGTATTTTTGCCTCACTGTCTTTTCTGGTGAGAACTGTAGAAATTCTTTTCTACAAGAAAGATAAGGGATTCAGGAATCCTTGCAGGAGTTCTTGCAGACCTTTATGAGTCTTGAGTTTTCCAAAGGTTTTGTAGACTAAGCAGGAAGGTATTGTGCTCTTTTCTGAACCCCCAGTTCTTTGGTTCCCCACACACCCCTCCAGCAACGTATACACACGTTTCATATTGATTATTTATTGAATTCTAAAAAAAATCATCCTAGTAATTTCTTTGCAAAAAAAAAATAATTAAGGACAAGATTCAAAAGGGCTAAATGTACCAATTTGGCTCAAGTTTGGTACAATTTGACTCAAGTCTACCAATTTGGTTATTCCTGACTGTAAAAGAAGCATTTCAAAACCTATCAATTCTCCAAATCTACAATCAACCAAGTGTTTAATATTTAAGTGGAATTCTGACCCTACAATCCCTGATTAAGTACATTTTCCACATGCTGGGACTAATTCCCACAAATCTCCATCAATTCAGAAGGCTTCCTCAAATGAGACTGATAGAACAGCTTTTCAGCCTTTCAGTAGTTAGTAACTACTATTGACTGGGGTTCTACTACTACTGTGGTTCTTGCCAACCCACTCAGACTTGATCATTTACTAGACTAACATCTAATTCAGGAAAGCTTTGTACTGACGGTTGTAGCTTTATTATTAAGAATTCAATCCGGGAAGAGTCTAAAGCAGCGGTCTCAAACTCAATTTACCTGGGGGCTGCAGGAGGCAAAGTCGGGGTGGGGTAGGGCTGCATAAGGGATTTCACAAAAAAAAAAAAAGTCCTCAAACGTCATTATTAACAGTTTTAATTATTTCTTCTGAACATGAATGAATCATTGAGTGAAAATCATGAACAGTTCTTCTGAACATGGCATCTTTTGCCTATTCCTTGCTGCCAGAGACTTGACAGCACTTCTTCTCACAAATCTAAACCACATTTGGCTTTAGAGAGGAAGCAGTTGTGACCCTCAGTATGACTTGAAGATGATCATCATTAAGTCTAGACCTGTACTTTGACTTATTGAAGTTCAATGTGGAGAATAACTTTTCACACAAATATGTGCTCCCAAAAAGGCACATGGTGCACTTGAACATTCGGGAAAGCTCGGGGAAGCTGGGGGCAATTCTCTCAAAAATTGCCCATGCATGTCTGTTTTTCCGCTAATCTCCCTGAACTTGGCTTTGAGATCAGAGTTGCATTGCAGGTCAGTGAGCTCCATTTGAAGCACAGGAGGGGCATCTTGCACATCAAAGGAAAAGGGGTCCACAAGAATTTGGAAAGTGGCTCTGTGCTTTTTGAAGTCTGCAAATCTGTGATCAAATTTCTTCTCTAGCTTAAAAATAGCATCAACATATTTCTCACCACTGAATGGTATGCCTGCATCCACAAGTTCCTTGCATGCTGGGAAATGGCAAAGGTTTGTCTGAGAGAGCTGGGATTTCCATCACACAAGTTTTGTAGAAATGCTCTCACGTTGTCATAGGCAGCACTGATAAGCTGCCCCAGGCCTTGTAACATCTTGTTTAGTACATTCAGCTTATGTGTGATGTCAACAAGAAAAGCTAAATCCATGAGCCATTTGTGATCACTTGACTCAGAAACAGCATTCCCATCCTTCTCCGTAAAGGCTTTCATTTCTTCTCTCAACTCAAAAAAATCTTTTCAGGATATTTCCCCTTCTGAGCCAACTTACCTTGGTGAAATAGAGCACATCTCCATATTCTGACTCTATTTCCTCTAAAAAAGCACGGAATCTCCTGTTCTTTAAGCCCCTGGATCTGATTTGATTGATGCATTTCACAACAACAGACATCACATTGTCACATGGCAGGCATTTACTGCAAAGGGCCTGCTGATGGATAATGCAGTGAAGAGCAATGGCCTTCTCTACACCCTTCTCTTCAAGTTTTTTTTTTTTTTGAAAAAGTGCCACCAGTCCATTTTCCCTCCCTGTCATGAATGATGCTCCATCAGTTATTATTCCAACAAACCTCTTCCATGGCAAACCTGCATTCTCAATGGCATCACACAGATGCTGAAAATTCTCATTAGCGGTGGTCTGGCCATGCATTGGAATTATTCTGAGCAGCTTCTCTGTCAATTCAAAATTGCAATCAACACCAACGACATAAATTGTGAGCTGCACAGTGTCTGTTATATCTGTGCCCTCATCAAGAGCAAATGTGTATGCATCAAAACATTTGGTTTTCTCACGCAGTTGATGATAAATGTCACTTGACATATCAGAAATGCGCTCTGCCACTGTGTTGGCAGAAAGGCTGATTTTGCTAAACTGACCTTTCTTTTCCGGACAGATAATACTTGCAGCCTGTAATACGCATTTTTTTAAAACAAACTCTCCTTCTGTGAATGGTTTCCCTGACTTAGCAATCATCTCATAACCATGTAACTAGCTTCGACTGATGCAACATTCTCTTTGGTTGCTTTCTTGAAGAAATCTTGTTGCCTCATTAGACATGCCTTAAGACTGGCAACTCGCTTGGCTCTCTCATTTCCTTGATATTTTGCACATTCCTCAGCATGTTTAGTTGAATAATGGTGTTTCAAGTTGTATTCCTTGTGCACTGCAACTTTCTCTGAGCAAATAAGACATGTGGGGATGCCCCTGTGCTCAACAAAGAAACACTGCGTCTCCCACTTTTCCTGAAATTGTCTGTGCTCGTCATCAATCTTTCTCTTCACTGCAGGCTTCGATGAAGGTATGACAAAATCTAATTCTGTAATAAACTTCTCTCCCTTCTCTCCCTTAGGCCTCCGATAATGCAAGGGACAGCGGGCAGGAGCAGTGGAAATGACGTCTGCGCTAGGCGCAAATTATTTGCCATTATTCGCTTACAGAATATTCGCAATAAAAAATCTCATTAGTAAGAAAAAATCGCAAAAAATTGCATTAAACATTTGCATACCCCGAACAGAACTTCTTGGGGTATGTGAATGTTTAATGCAATTTTTTCTTACTAATGCGATTTTTATTGCGATTATTCTGTAAGCGAATAATCGCGAATACTGCGATATTTGAAGGCTGGCCGCGGGCCACAAAATGTTGTACAGAGGGCTGCAAATGGCCCATAGGCCATGAGTTTGAGACCCCTGTTCTAAAGGAAGAGATATGTGAGACTAGGTATGGGGTGGAACAAATCTACACTGATTTCTTTGCTAATATACTTGCCAAATTTTTCACAACACACAGTCAGTTATGAGACCCCCCATAGAGATCCCGGTCCAAAGTTCTACCATCTAAGACCCTAGACAGTCTCTTCAGTAGCATAAACTCAGGTGAATTCTAAATTGAATTCTTTGAAAACAAAACAAAACAAAAAAGAAGGACAAGATTCAAAAATGTTAAGTGTACCAATTTGGAACAAGTTTGGTACAATTTGACTCAAGTCTACCAATTTGGTTTTTCCTGACAGTAAAAGAGGCATTCCAAAACCTATCAATTCTCCAAGTCCAGAATCAGGTGTGCTCAAATGGACTTTCTATTATTAGTACTATCATCAGTTTACTATACTATTTATAATTGCTTATATACCCTATTTTAGCCCTAAGTGGTTGAGTCTTGAGCCAGGAAATAGGTCATTTAAATATTAGCCACCTCTCAGGCCTCATTCCTGCACAGCAAGAATATAGTAGTATCACCATACATAGGCCCAGACATGTCATCACAAGGTCTATGTTTCTAGGGGACATGCACAAAGCCATGAGGTAACACCAGCTAGAGGTGCCAGCCTTGAGAATTCTGTCATGCCCTCAGTCTGGTTGGACTTTTCTGGTTGCTTTAGATTTTAAACAACATTTATTTATTTATTTATTCAAACAACCCTTATTTTCTTCTTCTTTTTTTTGTTCTTTTCTTTGTCCTTTCTTCCTTTTTCTATTTTTTCCTCTCCTTTCTGTTCTTGATCTTTTTCTTTCTTCAATTTTTCATTTCTTTTTTCCTTTATTTCTCTTTCTTTCTCTCTCTTCCTTTCTCTATTTCTTCTCACATTTTTTCTTCATTGTTTTCTACCTTGTCTCTTTCTTCTGAAAGTAATGGTTAAAAATTATTTTAGGTATAGTTATTTACAAACTATTAATGGTAGAATTTCATATATAAAACATTCCAGAACTCCTCTAGTGTGTCTCTCTCTCTCTACCATTGTCTCAGTCTCCTTACCTATTCTCTTCCCCCATGGTAAGCTTCCTACTGAAACTCAATTTTCAGTTCCTTTTGCTTCAGGCACTTGTTATTTCCCTGTATGTTTCTTTATATCCCATATGTAAGAGAGATTGTTTTGTGTCTGTCCCTATCCTTTTGATCAACTGCATTGAGCATGATTCTCTCCAGATCCACCCACATAACAAAACTTGCATGATTTAATTGCTTATTTATGTTGAGTAGTATTCCACTATATATGAACCACAGCTTCTTTATCCAGTCATTTGTTCTTGGACACTTGGGTTGTTTCCAGATTTTAGATATTTTGAATAGTGCTGAAGTTGACATAGGAGAAAAAATTTTTCTATATAGAGTTTTGGGGTCCTTTGTGTAAATGCCAAGAAGTGACATTGATGGCTCACATGAAAGCTCAATTCCTGGTTTTGTGAGACATGTCCATGTAGAATTAATTAAATTGATAAAGTCCTTGATGGTGGTGGATGATGGTGGATGAATGGTGAGACCTTTCTCGGCCAGGCCAGGCACCTGCACTTTCTTTAGCCTGGTGGTTCTTAGGGTTCAGGGTTACAGCGAGAAAATGATCCACAAACACTCAGTAGAAGTCTGGAGACATGAAGCTTTATTATAAGGCTCTAACCACCATGTGTGGCTTCTAAGCTAACCACTGAAGCAACCTCCTTCAGCTGCCCTGCATCTATCCTGTCTCTGCCATCTCTCCATGCTTCTTCCTGCTGAGGCTTCTTGCTGAATCTCTTTCTGACTCTCTCTCACCCCTGAGGCAACCCCTTTATTCACAACACAAACCCCTCCCATCCAGTTAAATAGGCAGAAGTTGGGGGAAGGGTAACATGTCCAAATCATTTTTTCAAAATAATTGGATCAGTAGACATCTCTACCATCAGTGAATAAGGGTCCTTTTTTTTTTTTTTTTTTTGGTTTTTGGGCCACACCCTGTGACGCTCAGGGGTTACTCCTGGCTATGCGCTCAGAAGTTGCTCCTGGCTTCTTGGGGGACCATATGGGACGCCGGGGGATCGAACCGCGGTCCGTCCTAGGCTAGCGCAGGCAAGGCAGGCACCTTACCTCCAGCGCCACCGCCCGGCCCCGAATAAGGGTCCTTAATCACCACATCCATGCCTACATTGGCTATTTTTGTTCTATGTGTTGAGTCTAGTTTCACTAGTATAAGATGATCTTTCACTGTTATTTTGATTTGTATTTTCCTGATGATAAGTAACGCAGAAAATTTTTTCATATGTCTTTTGGCCATCTGTAAGTTTTCTTTGAAAAGTTTCTGTTCATTGCTCCCCCATTATTTGATCAGTTTGGTTTATTTACTTAATAAAGTTTTATAAGTACTTTATATATCTTGGATAACAACCCTTTTAGGGTGAGTAGTGGGCAAATATTCTCTCTCAATTTGTGGGTTTCTTTTTGTTGTGGTCATCACTTCTTTCATAATGCTGGACCATCTTTAGTTGATGTCCTTCCATCAGTTTATTTTTGCTTTTGTTTTTTTGACTAATGGTATAGTGTCTTTGAAGATAGCTTTAGATTCAAAGTCACATAATTTTCTATCTATATTTTTCTCAATGTTATCCATGGATTCTGGACTGATATCAAAGTCTTTAATCCATTTTTGCCACTTCGCAAAACCACCAATCACCAATGAAACAACATTAGTTTTAGAATAACAAATAAAGTATTGGTGGTGGGAATGTTGCACTGGTGAAGGAGGGTATTCTTTTTATGACTGAAACTCAACTACAATATGTTTGTAATCATGGTGCTTAAAATAAGATATATCAAAAACAACACAAATATTAACATATATGTAAATGTGTATGTAAATATGTGTAAATAAGTGTACATTTTTTTATTTGTATTATTTTTGGTTACCAATTTAAAAATCAATAGATATCTCAATATGGATCTTTACTTTTCTTGAGATTAAGCTGTAGCTACCAGTGAGGAAATCAAGCATAAACTGCTCCCTATTGCTAATTTATTACTAAATTGCTAATTTATCTACCCCCCTATTTATAATCTATTCCAAAAGAACCAAGCATTCATTCTGCTATCTGATGCGCTTTAGTGTTGTGCTTCTTTACTTTGTACCTCAGAGATTAAAAAACAAAAAAGTAAAATATCTATGTATCTCCCAAAGTGGAAGAACAAATAGTTAAAGGAAGTGAGTGATTTCATAAAAAAAAAATATTTCCTGCTAGCTGGAACTCTGCTCATTCAACCTGGCCCTGTAGGCATTTGAATCTGCTATGTTTGGTTACCAGCTGCTACACCTGGCTGACTCTAAGACACTGACTCTGCAGCTCCCCCCTCTTTATCCATCCCATCCTACCACACCACTGACTGGGACCTCAGAATGCTAAGCTCTCACCAGATCAAGGGAAGCAGCTTCTAAAACTCGTGTCAACTTTGGGTTTGGAGCAGCAGATCATCACAGCTCACCTGCCAAAGTCAAGTATCCACAGATGCTTACTGGAGGTCTGCATTTCTCTAGAGCCATCTGGCATGTTATAAGTCTGTATGAGTTCTGGCTCTGCTGCTTCCCCTGTCGAATTAGCTCAGTTTCTGCATATGTAAAATGAGAATAACAAAAATCCTGATCACATCAGGACTATTGTGGATTGACATCTGCATGATATCGCGGACAGAGTTTGGTACTGCTCTCAGTGCAGTAAATAGAGGTGGACTTTTGATACAGCACAGCCACTTCGAGGACAGTCTGGGGACTCACAACACAATGTCCTCAGATCCTGGAAAGGTTAGTCCTGGGTCTCACTCCTGAGTTAGTTAACCCACCACCACCTCCACAAGGTGTAACTCAGGGTGAGTTCCAGTAATATATCACCCTGTGCATAAGAACAGTGAACATGAGGGCAGTGGACATGCTCAGGAGTTTCACTTAACCTAAGAAGGGCAACACTCCTAGTCTCCAGAGTACCCTCATTGATATCCTTCAGACCCCCAGGGTGGTTTCTCATCAACTGCTTCTTTTCACAGACACCCCTTCTGAATTTCCTTAGTCTGGGGTCCTGCATCCAAGCTGTGGCATCTTCTTTCCCCAGGATTCCCACTTCCCTTTATACCAGGCCTAAATCTAGCTTGCAGATGTTTATTTTGTTTGTTTGTTTGTTTTATTTTTTTAGGCTATACCTGCCAGCACTCAGGGGTTACTCCTGCTTTGTGCTCAGAAATCGCTCCTGTAAGGCACAGGGGATTATATGGGATGCCGGGATTCAAACCACCATCCATTCTGGGTTGGCTGCGTGCAAGGCAAACACCCTACAGCTGTGTTATCACTCTGGCCGCAGATGTCTGAATGTTTCTGAAACCTCCTACTTGTCACTCCTTTGTCATGGGACCATAGGAGGAGGATCCCAGTTTGCCCCCACTTTAGTGTGCACGCCTTGCATGGACTTGTTTGTGGGCAACAGGGAACTTGTCTATGTTCTCTGGCCATCTTGGCACTGAAAACACTCATGGGAGAACATGGCCAGGCCTTTGCCCCAAGCTGACCTGGAATGGCAAAGTTCAAAGGCTACTATGTGACTTTGAGACTTGGCCCCAGTGCAGGTCTTTGTACCGTCCCCCCAACTTCCTGCCTATCTCACCTGGAAAGGGAAACCCTCCCATAGCTGGGAGGAGTCGGTGGTTGATAATTTAAGGGGTTGGGAGATAGAGAGCAGCAGCAGGAAGACAGATGCAGGAGGTAGAGAGAGATCAGACAGCATGAATGCAGAGGAGCAAGAAAGAGGTTATTTAGCTTAGAAGCCATGTGAGATATGCACATGGCGGTTAGGGCCTTATAATAAAACTTTATGTCTCCAGAAATTTCATTTGACTTCTGTGGGGCATTTCCTCGCTGCTACACTGATACCTACAGACCTGCCAGGCCAGAGGGGCTGCAGGCTCCAGCTGGGCTGGGCCAAGAAAGGCCTCACCATCCGTTCCAATCTATGCAGGACTAGGACTCTATAATTAATACTTAATACAATAGTCTTAGCCTGAAACCTGGCATTATATGGATGAACAAGCTCTGGGCTCTGTCAGGGCTAAGGGCCAGAGTAGGAGACACAAGTTGGAAAAAGTAAAGAACTGAATATGTGCTGGTGTCCAGGGAGGAAGCTAGCCAAGACATTGAAGGAAAAGTAGAAAGGATTGGAATACCTTCTAGATCTATGAAGATAAAGTAGATAATCTGAATCTTTCCCCAGACTAAAAGTTAGATGTTTATCAAATCAAACTGTTGAGAAACAGATCCACTAAACCCAAGATATGCCCACCAATTGCTTTGCAATCTCAAATCAGGCACAAGTTCTTGGAGTCCGAGTTTCCCAGGAAAGTCTAACACAAGGAGTGAACTTTCCCAGTAGCTCAGTCTATCAGAATTTTCTGCTTAATTCTGCAGCCCTGGCACATTCTGCTATACTTCGCAATAATGCAGATGCACTCTCAGTTTACACTGACTCACTGTGGTTTGATATCACACCCACCACGCCCTATGGAAATAGACTTATTTTTGATCATCATTGTAACTCTAGGCCCAGAACAGTGCCTGAGCATGTATGACGTTCATTAAACATTCTTGAACTCAGAAGGCAACAGCATTGGACAGCATATCTTAGAGAAGACCTGTTGTATAAGAGGTGAGAGCTACCATTACTGCAATCTTTGGGTAGGTACCACTCTTCAGGGGTGATTTCCACATACCTCCACTTTCCCACATCTGGATCCTTGGAGGCCTAGAAACAATGAAATATGATAGTGAGTTACTGGGTTTTTGTGTTCTCCATGTCCATCAGAAGTCACAAGCCTCTAGCCTTCTTCAACTTATTGGAATTGCCACTCTGTGCCTATCTGCTCAGTTTACCTGTTGGGACCTGAATTCTGAATAAGGAGGGACGCCATTTTGTAAAAGCCACATGACAAGCTTCTTCTTAGGTTCTGAGCAGGGAGAAACACCATTTTTGTAAGGACCACATGGTGTGAGCCACATGCTAGGGCTTCAGAATCCTATTTCCGTAAACCTTGCCTCAATCTTTCTGGCCATACTAAGTAGCCTATCAGGGAAGGACCAGGGAGCAGTAGGAAGGTACCCCTAGACAAGAGCCAATTATTTTAAGAATCATCAGAAAGCTTGAACCTCCCTATATCTCTTCCCTAAATAATCTTCATCATGACCTTGGGCAGGGCGCGTCTCCTTGGGTTGGGGGGAGGATGACCCCTGGCTGGAAATCTTGTTGGCAGACAGAGTAAAGTGTTAAACTTTATTCCAGTTGTGTGGTCTCGTCCTTCTACTCTGGAACCCTACATACCCAAGATGTCTGAGCTCTATGAGACCAAATAAAAATGCCTTCAGAGTCAGTCCCTTATCATTCATTATCATGAGTGGAAAAAATTGAGGCCAACAGTCTCAGGGTTATGGTATACGCCTATTTATTTATAGAGGCATTCTATAAAGGCATTCTAGAAGGCAATGCAGTTTCAGGGATGGAACTCAAGGCCTCACATATTCTAGGCATCTGTTCTTCCAGGAGAGTGTGTTTGGGCAGCTCTGCTGCAAGACTTTCAACCTGTTGAGCCCCGCTGTCAGTGGACAGAGGCATAAAAATGACTTTGTCCTAACTCTTACGCTTTCACTGTCTAAACTCTCTATCTTGCTTTTTCTTGGCCTATGTAACATGAGTACTTACAAGAGCTAAAGTTCGTCAAGGAGAGAAGTACAGCCATTGGGACCCTAGATGCCTGGATGTATTCAGGGAATACTAAGTTTCTGAAATAATGCCTTGAGACCAGGGATGAGTCCAAATCCATCCAGTGTCTGGGATGAGGTATAGAAAGATACAGGCTCTCCAGAGAGGGCAGATGCTCAGTATAACCCTCTTAGATAGCAAAGTTTGTAGATGTCTGAGTCTTTAACTCCCCCCCCCACTTCTCCATTACTAACCTGCCCCACAATTTACCACAAGAGAACCTACACTGAGCTTTTTCATTCCAACATAAACCACCAGTCACTTCCTCTTCTAGTAGCAAGTGATAAAAGACTTCTCTCTCTCTTTGTTTTGTTTTGGGGCCACACCTGATGACGCTCAGGGGTTTCTCCTGGCTATGCATTCAGAAATCGCTGAGGGGAATCGAAGCACGGTCTATCCTAGGTTAGTGGTGGAAGGCAAACACCCAACCACTTGCACCACTGCTTGGGCCCCAAAGTTTTCTCTCTTAACTCTCCTCTTTCATCACATATAGATGCAGAGATGGGTTGAGATTACTGCCAGACACTGCCTCTTGCAAATGACTCTGACACAGGGGTGAGTAAGGGAAGACAATCTAAACACAGGAAGATTCTAAGAGTCTCAGGTTTCCTCTCAGGAACTGATGACAAAAACCTGATCTTTATAGACAAGTTAACTCTTTACTATAAGCTGTCAGCCCTCAACTTCAGCCACGACATTTAAAAAATTTTAATAATGACATTTCCATTACTGGACAGACTAATGAATAATTTAGTCTGTGAAAGCTGATTATAGTTATTTCCCAGATTCTTTGTCTGATTCTTTATTTTAGAGACACTTACACTACTATGTTCATTGCAGAACTATTCACAATAGCCAAAATCTGGAAACAGCCCAAGTGTCCAAGATCATATGACTGGATAAAGAAACTATGGTGCACATATATAATGGAATACAGCTCATATGTTAGAGAAGATAAAATCATACTATTTCGTTCTGTGGATAAATCTGGAGAATATCATACTAAGTGAAGTAGAGGGACAGAAACAGAATAATCTCTCCAATATGAGGTAGAAAGTAGCAAAGTAAAGAAATAACAAATTTGCAAGGGTCAAGGGTTGTTTTTTATGCCTAGAATTTGGAGGATCAGAACTATAGCAATAAAGCCTGCGTTACACAATTGTAGTAGCTGTTGCTTTGACAAAGGTACTGGCACATGATTAAGATCCCCTCAACATTAGTAAGATAATATAACAGGACCAATATTTCTTCTAGCATACAGCTTTTCAAGGTTACCCCCTTAGTTTTGGCCTATGAACCTCCAGAAAAAGAAACAGAAATCCACACTTGACTCTCTTTCAAAGTGTCAAATCACCTTTTGGTGAAACATTTTATTCATTTCCCCTTCATCTACTCTCACTCAATTCTTTATTTATATGCAATACATTCATTTTTTTAAGAAACATCCACTTTGGCCCCTGTGCTTATCGTGACCTAAATGCCTTCAACTGTGAATTTTGCAAACCCATATAGGGCCAAATAACAGTGTGTGTGTGTGTGTGTGTGTGTGTGTGTGTGTGTGTGTGTGTGTGATGGAGATGGAAAATCTGGTAAATCTGGTGACAGTAAAAGCTTTTGAACACAACAACCAACATTAATACAAACTCAGACGCATAATGAATTTGAGTTACTTCCTTTGTGTTGTATCACAAGACTCAATAAGGGGTTCATAAGAAAAATAAGTTTAAAAAGTCCTAGAAGTTTAGTAAATTTAAGTTTAAGAAGTTTAGAGTGTTGGCAGCAATATTAGTTCAGCAAATTCCTCCTCAGTCAATCAATTCAAGGTTCCCAGACCACAGTAACTTTTGAGCAAAAAGTGTACCCTCTCCCATACAAAGGTCCCTCTTCTCTGCTCTGTTCATATAGACTTCATGGACACTCTGAACCCCAGAGTATACAGCAGTGACCTTCCTTCCTTCTAAAACTGAGCTATGGGGGGTTGGCCTTATAAAAGCACAAACTACTTATAGGAATTTGTTAAGATGCCTGATGAATGCCCCCTTAACCTTTGAGGTTATATTTTCCATAAAATGTCCCAAAATATACTTACTCGGTACAAATGGAAAAATGTGAAGCCAACATCTTATTATTCTTGGTTATTTTTGTTGTACTTCAATGGAAAAATAAGTTACTCCTTACATTAGAACTTAAGCTATAGCTATTCTGACTATATTTCTGAGAACAACGATTTTTGAAAAATGGCTCATCTCCTATTTCATTTTATCTTTATATTAATATAATTACCATATGAAGTTTATATTCCCAAGTTTTTATGAGAACATTTTTCTAGGTTAATAAACCAAACATTTTTGTGTTTTGATACTTTTTTATAAAAAGATTTCATGACTTGGGACCACCCTTGTATGGCCTCCTCTCCTTTCTCTTTCCCATGTCTGCCTCATAATCTACAAGCTTGGCACATCTCTGCCAGCTCCAAAAGAAAAATCTATTTATTATTATGATTGAGAACATAGAACCAGAGTATTATAGACTCATATTTATTTTTTTATTTTACTCATTTTTTTATTTTATTTATTTTTTAATATAATTTTTATTTTGACCATATTGGCTTACATTTCTTTCACAGTAGTATTTTAGGTACATATTAACATTGAATCAGGGTAATTCCCATCACCAAATTTGTCTTCTTTCCTCCCCCGTTTCCATCCTGCATCCCATATCCCCCACCCACACCCCCCGAGCTGTTAGAATAAGTGGTCCCCTCTGTGTCTAGCTTACTACATAGTGATCATATATCTAGTTGGTCCTTGTACCCTCCCTTATTTCACCCCCTGTTTGAGAGGCAGAACTAGATAGTTCAAGTTATGTGGTTTTGTTTGAAGAAAGTAAAAGCAATAAAGTGGGGGTAAAAATCAAATAAGCCTAAAATGGGTGTAGTCCTTCTAGAGGCTCTCAACCTCAGCTTGCGAGAGGACAAGAAAAAAGAAATTGAAATACACAACAATAAAAAAGATATTGAATAAAATATTCAGTGAGCACTACAGCACTAAAGGCAAGCACCACTTAATTAGACTCATTTAAATATGATTCTAATTTTTTCTCATGTAAAAAATGTAGATTATAAGAGTATTTGTTTGCTCAATAGTAATACACTTAACACCCATTATGGAAGGAAGGAAGGAAAGAAGGAAGGAAGGAAGGTAGGAAGGAAGGAGGGTAGGATGGAGGGAAGAAAGGAGGAAGAAAGGAAGGAAGGAGGGAGGGAAGGAAGGAAAGTAAAAGTATATGTAACATGATTTCATGGAAACTCTGTTCCATGAAGACATTATGGAGGTTTTCATAATGTTAAAAGTAGTGTTTAATTTTTTTACCCCCATTTAAATTTTTTCTTTTCCTCAAACAGAATCACATAACAGGAACCATCTTGTTCTGCCTCTCAAGTTAAGGGGGAAACAGTGGAGGGTACCAAGACCAAATAGTTGTATGATTACTAAGTAGTAATAAAAATGATAGGACTTAAACACCAAATCCAAAGCCAACAACAGATACCCAATCTACAACAAGCTAGACACAGAGGAAACCACATACTAACAGCCCGAGGGGTAAGGGAGGGGAATATGGGATGCAAGCTGGGAACAGGGGTGGAGGGAGGACAATTTTGGTGGTTGGAATGCCCCTGATTCAATGTCAATATGTACCTAAAATATTACTGTGAAAGATATGTAATCCACTTTGGTCAAAATAAAAATTATTCTGATAAAAATAATAAAAAAAGAAAGCTAGATAAAGTGGATTTATAAAGGCAGTCCCTAGATTTTCTTTATAACCAAAAAATTATCAGAGTCCAGCAATTCTATTTCTGGATTAAAATAATGAATCACAGCAGGCTCTTGAACAGATATTAAATATTTACAGGCACAGCAAACTTTCTCACATAAACAAATGTTATAACACCCTCAGCAACCCTCAATGAATGAATAATTAAGTAAAATATGAACTAATAAATGTAATATTATTCACCTCCAAAAGGATTAAATTCCAAAAAAAGCATGCTACAACATGGCTGAACCATGGATAAAGTCATTACGCAATGTAGAGTAAGCCAATTACAAGAAATTGTATGATTCAACATAAAGCTACCCAGAGAAATCAAATTCCCAGAACAAACAGATTGATGGTTGGCAGGTTATGTTCAGAGTGTCATTTGGTGAACATAAAAAAAGCCTGCAAATGAGTAATGCAGTTAATTGTACGGCAGTTTGAATGTTCTTAATACTACTCAACTGTACGCTAAAATGTGGATCAGACGGTAACTTTATGTTATGTAGATTATCCTATGATCATTTTAAAGTACACTGTTTCATAAGGTCACAGTGAGAACATAAACAAATGCAATAAATTTGGCATGATACTGGCACTTAGCAGGTGCTCCTAACAAATGTTAACTCTGCTTCCCTTTTTTTGAACAGCCCTGGACGGCTCTCAGAATAGTTGCCACAATTTCAACAGCCAAGAATCCGAAGCCTGTTCCAACTCCTTGTATTGACTTTGCCATTTCACTTCCTGCTGAGTCAGGAGTCCAACTTAGTGCTCCATTCTATGTGCTTCTCACACAGGAACTAGGTTCTTTTTCCTCAGACTTTATTTCTGTACCTGCCTTCCCCACTAAATGCTGATAAAGCACCAAAAAGTGTGAAGTGGAACAAGAAAATCCTCTTCAATAAGTGGTCTGGGAAACCTGGTCAGCTATATGCAGGAAACTGAACTCAGAACTTTTTCTGACAGAAAGCTATAATCCAGATGGATTAAAGACCTTGAAATCAGACCTGAAACTATAAGAGGCATTGAAGGAAAGTATAGTATAGGCATAATTTTCATGACATTGAAGCTAAAGACATCTTTATGGATGAAACACCACTGACCAGTCAAATAAGAGCAAAGACAAACAAATGGGACTACATTAGTCTAAGACTTTTTTGCCTCAAAGTATACAGTAACTAGAATATAAAGTCTGCTTATAGAATGGGAGAAATTATTCATCCAATACCCATGTAAAAAGGAGTTAATATCTAAGATATATAAAGCACTAATAGAACTTAATAAGCAAAAATGTATCTAACCACATCCAATAGTGGAAAGAAGAAATGAACCTAAATTATATATATTCACACACATATATATATATAAAAGAAATTCAGATAGCCAAAAAGGCAAAAATGTGAAAAATGCTTCACATAATTAATCATAAGGGAAACACAAATTACAAAAAAAAGAGGCAACAAGATCTCACATCACAGAGATAGGCATGCATCAACAAGAACAAGAACAACCAATCAGTGCTGTCATGAATATAGGAATAAAGGGACTTTCCTTCACTGTGCTAGTGGTAATGTTAACTGGCCCAGCCTTTTGAGAAAAAACAATATGTACATTCTTCAAAAAACTAGAAACTAAATTTGTATATAACCCAACAATACAATTTTTAACAATATACCCCTCAGGGACCCAAAAAACAGAATGAAGAAAAGCTTTCTGAAGTCCTATGTACATGGCAGCACTTTTCACAATAGCCAGAATCTGAAAATAATCCAAATGTTTGAGAACAAATGAATGGAAAAGGAAAGTTTGGTACATCTATACAATGGATTATTATGCAACTGTTCAAAAAAATGAAACCCTGAAATTGGCTTATATATGAGTGTATAGAGACAGTATTATGCTGAGAAAAATGAGTAAGAGATATAAGGAGAGATAGAATGATCACATTTTTTTGTGATATATAAAATAAAAAAAATAGTATGTTAATTACATCCAAAGACAATAGAGGCAAGGTCTAGGTAGGAGAACCTGTTCATGATATAAATAAAAATGCTTGTCACAAATAGTGGAGGAGTGCAGTTGGGGTGGAGATAATTGAAAATGATCACTTCGGACAAGGACTGGGTGCCTAAAGGAGATAAAATGACATGTACTATCCCTTCAGTAACACTTTGCAAACTCAGTGTCTGAAAGAAAAAAGAGCAAAAAGAAATGGGGGTTGGGAAAGAAGAAAAAGATTTGCCACAGAGACCAATAGGGGAAAGGCAGGAGAGGGAAATTGATGGTGAGAAATGTACGCCGGTGAAGGGTGTTAAACACTGTATGACTTTAATTCAGCCGTGAACAACGTTGCAACTTTATCTTAGTGATTCAATGAAATAATTTATTTGAAATAAAAATGTCAGAGGCTTTATTTACTACATGAAAGTACTTTCTGAAGACACTATTTCATGGTTCTACCTATTAACTACAAAATAAATGTCCAATATCTGAGCTACAGTGTTATATGATACAGGTTTGGTGGTCATTACCTATAAGTCCCTGCCCTATATAGAATCTGGGATACTCCTCTTGGCAAGCAGTCTTCTAAAATACATGTCTTTTCAGAGCAGGTGAACGTCTTTTCAGTTTATGATTAAAAAACCCTTAAAAATGGCTTTGAGTTAGAAAGGAGAGAAAGCATTTCTCTAGTTTGCAAAATGGGGGCAGAGAAAAAAGACAATGAGGATTTGAGAGATAATACAGAGCGTGGGGTTCTTACCTTGCATACATCTAATAAAAATAAAGGTTCTATCCCTGATATTCTGAGCCTATCATTCAGGAATGATCTCTGAGTACAGAGCTAGGAGTAAGCCCTGACCACTGCTGTATGTGTGCACCCTAATTCCAAAAGAAAGAAAGAAAGAAAGAAAGAAAGAAAGAAAGAAAGAAAGAAAGAAAGAAAGAAAGAAAGAAAGAAAGAAAGAAAGAAAGAAAGAAAGAAAGAAAAAGAAAGAAAGAAAGAAAGAAAGAAAGAAAGAAAGAAAGAAAGAAAGAAAGACAGAAGGTAGGAAGGAAGGACGGAGGGAAGGAAGGAAAGAAAGAAAGAAAGAAAGAAAGAAAGAAGGAAAGAAGGAAAGAAGGAAAGAAAGAAAGAAAGAATGAAGGAAGGAAGGAAGGAAGGAAGAAGGAAGGAAGGAAGGAAGGAAGGAAGGAAGGAAGGAAAGAAAGAAAGGAAGGAAGGAAGGAAGGAAGAAAGAAAGGAAGAAAGAAAGAAAGAAAGAAAGAAAGAAGGAAAGAAGGAAAGAAAGAAAGAAGAAAAGAAAGAAAGAAAGAGAAAGAAAGAAAGAAAGAAAGAAAGAAAGAAAGAAAGAAAGAAAGAAAGAAAGAAAGAAAGAAAGAAAGAAAGAAAGAAAGAAAGAAAGAAAGAAAGAAAGAAAGAAAGAAAGAAAGAAAAGGAAAGTTCTTGTTTATTCTGGAGTCTTCATTGGAGGAGGATGTTTAGAAACAGTCAACTATTCCAGTAGCTGACAGTCAGAGCTTGATCATTCAGCTGGAATTTTTCTAGGCAAAAGAAAGCAAAGTCACTTGGATTCTTATCAGCTTTGAAGTACAATATATGTAAAAGAACAGAGCTAAAGGCAGCCCCATGTGCAAGACAGCTTCATGGCCAGCAAAGAACATTTGGGAAAGTTGGTCCATGTGTGTGTTTGTTAGACTGCTAAACTGAGAACATAAACTCAATGATTTAAATGGGAGATGTGTATTATCGCTTAGTTCGAGAGACAGGAAATACAGGATCTAGGGGGCAGCAGGGCTAAAGTTTCAAAGGCCTTGGAGCTACCACAGGCCTCACCATCATTGCCTATTTGCCTCTTCTCTCACAAATCTTGGGTGGTTTTTGCCCTCTGCTCTGTTCTCCATCTTAACCTTCATTTTCATATAGTATTCTCCCTGTGCATGCCTTTGACCAATTTCCTTTTTTAAATAAGAACACCAGTCATATTGATTTAAGAACTACCTTAACTATATTACCCTACAGAACTATGTCTTCAAGGAACCACCGTAGGGCCTCAGTATATAAATCTGGATGAGAGGGATATACTTCAACTTATAGCATAATTAGATTGTTCTCTTAGGGGACCCTTTAGGAGTGCATAAAATAAAATAGACGCTATGTATAATAGCACTCTCATAATATTTTAATCAATCTTAGAAAAGGTCCTGACAGAGACCAGAGACCTTTGAGTGATATAGAAGAAAGAATCATTAATTCAAGTATATATTTTACTATCAATTCTGCCTTGCTCACTGCTGACTCAGGACGAACCTGAGTTCAATCCTTGGGATCCCATATGGTCCTCCAAGCCAGGAGCGATTTCTGAGCACATAGCCAGGAGTAATCCCTGAGCATCACAGGGTGTGACCCAAAAACAAAAAATATATATATATATATCATATATATGATATATATATCACTTAATTCTTTCCAGTGAGTGTGATTTTTAAAACCTTATCTTATTAGGATCTAGAATATCATCACACAAATTTCTACTGTGCAAGAGACAAATAATATTTCCTGCACAAGAAGAGCGAGGTTAATTTTTCTTCCTCGGTTGTAAAATGAGCTTTTTGAGCAACTTACTTAAAAAAGAAAATAAGAAGAGCTGAGCATACCTGTCATATAATTTTTTTCACTTTATACATTTTTAAAGTCAACAATAAATTTCTGTGAAATAGCTGACTTACGCCAAGTTGTGATTTAATTTTTCTGAAAATAGACTTGGTAGTTTCAATTTAAATCAAGAGTGTACACTGAGTTTAATGATCACTATTGCCAACTCAAAATTTATTGCTTCTATTTAATTGTGTACTCAACTCATAAGCCAAAGTCATAAAATAGAAACATAGTCTATGACACAATTATATGCAAACTTAGAAAAAAAATCTCACTTAGGCATGATCAAACTAAATATAGGTCTAGTATTTATAACATTAGTACACATTTTTAAGACTAGTATTTATGTCATTAATATACATGCTAACTATTGCATTTCAGTATTTGACTTTTTCTTTTCCAACTCACAACTTATCCTCAAATACTATCATGTTGGACAGCCAGTCATATTTAGAAAACACTTATAATAACTACTTAATATGAGAAAATGGCAAAAAGTACCAAAAATGTATGATATTTAACTTTTAGCCTATACCACTCATGGCTTTGCAATGTTTACATTAGTAAAGTTGAGAGACGGGAGGGAGGACAACTGAGCACATGAAAATTTCTCTGAAAATAAAAAAAACTTTTCTCCTATTGTTTTTCTCTTTGAGAGAGCATGTTTTCTAAAAGAAGTCAGTGATGATATTGAGTCTGTGGAAACTAAACTAAAATGGAGAAACTAAGATGAAGAAGAGCCCATCACTGGGGAGAGAGCACAAGTAGTAAAGTGTTTGCATTGCAAGCCAACTGGCTGCATTTTGGCCAATTCAAGTATAATTCCTGGCTCTATCTGTTGATATCCAGGCGCTGGAAGAAGATACTCCTTTCGCTCTGTCCCCCCAAGATCCTATCATCATCCTTCTCTCAGTGCCCACTAATTACTAATGGCATCAAAACATAAACAGGGACTCAACCAAATGATTATGGGTGTGAAAGACATCTAGTGAAATGACTAATTGTACTTCCGAATCACAGATAAGGCTTGGTTGATGTTAATTTTTTTCAACCAAGTTATGTTATAAAACCTGTAGCAATGATGCTTCAGATTCCTTGGGGTTCTTTAAGGGTGAAGCTGAGTTACACGAATAAATAATATATGCCAACATCTCTGAAAACTGATGCAGAGTAGTCACTATTTCTACATTGTGAGCAAAAGATTTGGAATTAGAAAAATAGGCTGATATTATTACTACTAAAAGTAAGGTCACTGACTTCACAAATGCATAAAGAAGTCCTCTGGGCATATTGAGGAGAAGTAGTAGCTATTTGTTTCAGAGTTGAGATGGTTTAATCTAATAGAAGGCATTTCGCTGAAATTTGAGGAATGATCAGGTTTTCTACGTGGGTCATAAATTGAAAAATTACACGGGTAAATAGTTTTATTATATACATAAGAGATAATCTCCAAGAAGGGGGAGAAAGGAAACAGATACATCGTGCTTCTATTTCGTCTTCAGCTGATAACAGCTAATCATTTCCACACGTACAGTTGGGCCCTGATGAGAACTATGAGCTTTTAAAAATATTTACTAAGTCTTAACTCTCTGATGTGAACTAGAGAATTTGTCAGATCCAAACAAATGTTAGTTTACTCATGACACAATCAGAGCAGAAGTCTATACTTAATCACATTTGGCTTTGGGGAAAGCTGAATAAACAGGAACACTATGAGTTTATATTGATTGTTCTCTTCTGCTCCAGACCTCAACTTGCATTCGAGAATCAATTGGGAAACACAGGCATACATATGTTTGCAGAAGTGAAGCATTCTAATAACATTTCAGGAAATTCATTATCATGTTACAGTGTTCCTACTCAGCTTTCAAAAACACTTTATATTGAACAAACTTGATGCTATTTCAAGCGCAACTTGTTGGGATTTGAAAGCAAATCTTTAGCTCTTGAGAAGAATGAGTGTTTTCAAGAGGTGTGGAGAGAATGCTGAATGGAATCCAAGAATCTTTTTTAAAATGTACTTTGAGAGAAGCAATTCAGCATTGTTTTAAAATTGTGATTTTTGAGAAGGGACTAGAAACTGGCAAGTCTTCGAAGAAGCAGTCTGGGCCAAAAGTGTCCTTCAGGCTAAGGATTGTTGTTCTAATCTTGGATGAAAACTCTACAGCTACCTTCAGCTTGCAGGCTCTCTGATTGAATCTTTGTTTCTGGTTAGAGAACAAGAGTTTTAGTGGAATTCACATTCAAGTAAGCAGACACACAGGACTTGGATGTAAAATGTAGGGCCCTCTCTTCACTGCTGACTGCCTTAGTGGGGGCAACAAGGACATTTTGTCCATGGCACCATGTCTAGCCCTGTTAGAGAAGAAAAATAGTATGATTTGATGTACAGGAGGTCCTAGCAGCATCCAAAAGACTCAACGACAGGAGCACAGAAAGAGGAGGAAGAGATGTTTGACAATGGACATGATGAATCATCTTGTTCAAAGCCTGTGGACCACAACTATGAGAAACACTGTACAAGGCAAATACTATGGAAGAAGAGAAAGACGCATGTGAAGTGAGAAAGGAAGAGGAATGGGTGGGATGGGAGCAGGGGTTAAAGGTAACCTGGAGGAATAAGAACAAAAGAACATTGGGCTGGAGAGATAGCATGGAGGAAAGGCGTTTGCCTTGCATGCAGAAGGACAGTGGTTCGAATTCCGGCATCCCATATGGTCCCCTGAGCCTGCCAGGAGTGACATCTGAGCATAGAGCCAGGAGTAAACTCTGAGCGCTGCCGGGTGTGACCCAAACAACAACAAAACAAAAAAATAACAAAAGAACAAATAGAATTTTCAGGGCCTGAGGAGCATTGCTAACACCATAATGTGTGTCTGCAAGGTCAATCATGAACCCTCAGTCAATCTAATCCCACTTTCCCTTGATATCTTTCTGTTTCTAGCATGCTTTAATCAAGTCACTCATGTTATCCTAAATTAACTCCTATGTCCATCCTTTATCCTCTTCTCCCCCTACTCCTCATATTCTTTGATAGTTTTCATCTACTTTGAGCCATATGAGTTACATGAATAATCTCATAGATGCTCATGGGAAGACTCAACATAGTTAGTGTTCTCTCTGCCTTAGAGATTGAAATATAAACCCTCATCTGAGTAAGTAATAGCTCTCAAATTTCTAATCAGCCAAGGCAGGATTGGGATCTAGATTCTAAGGGATCTGTCTGGCACACTTATTGGTCTTCTTTGTCCAACACTGCATGTTAATATTGTCACCTGACCTGTGTTTTAATAAGGGGCCAGCCTGTCAGCCACCTGTCCCTCAATCAACACTATTTGTTTAATGTACTCCAGGTTGTGGACTGAGACTTGCCTTGAGTCTGTGGCAGGAAAATCACAGGTGGTTGCTAGGGAGGAAAATGGATGTTTTGAGTCATGACTTTATTCAAGAGGAGCCCAAAATGAGTAACTGTTTCATTAGTTCTCACACTAACACTGTTGAGTATGAACAAACAGGAAATGGAAAACAAACAGGAAAGGGAGAAACAAAGTCATTCGAGTTGTTATTGCTTTATTCTGTGGTCAAAATGAAGAAATTTTATTTTCTATTTAGAGTTATTCCTCTAAGCATATGGAAGCAACAAGACAAGGATTGACGAAAGATTATATTCTCAAATTATAACTCATTCATACAGCCCAAAATGAACAAAATCATCCATCAATGGAATCAAGTGTTAGTAAGAATTTGTTTATAAGAATATATAGCCAAATAATTCCAGTTTCTCCCTAACTGTCAATTGCAACTGAGTAAAAAGAGAAATAAGAGATAAAGAAAAAAAACAAGACAAATGACAAAAAGAAGAGAAAGGAAAAGGGAACATAAGTTCCTATGGTCTATAGCAGTGTTTACACTTGAACCTCTATCTTTCTTCAGGATTCTTTGGCTTTTTAGTCTTGTCTATTTATTCATTGCACCTTCATATCTTCTTCGCATATAATTGAAAATGAATGAGGGAAGAAAATAGGATTCGAAGTTGATACCCTTCCCCTATCTTAACCATTGACATGGTAATTACATGTCCAGTTTTGCTACATTGAAAATATAATTAAGTATGAAAAGTCTTAAGTCTACTATGAAGTATAGTACAGGATGTAAGGGCCATGTCTTGAATGCGACTGACTGTAGTTCAAATCCCCAGCACTGCATATGGTCCCCTAAGCAAGTCCTACCAGGAATGATGCCTGAACCCAGAATCAAAAGTAAGCCCTGAACACCACTGGGAGTGTCCCATCCAAAACCAATCAAACACAAAAAGAAATGATTGATCAGTCCTTTGTGAATTCAAGTTTCAAAACACAGTTAGGATTAATTAAATCTATGTTATTTTTAAAATCAACAAAGCAGGTGAATGATTTTCTGTAATTGAATGTGTATAGAAGAAAGGGAAAACATTTCAGTGTTGGTGGTAGTGGAGACAACATGCCTTGTCAAGTGTGTCTTCTATGTGTTTTGAATTATATCGAGCGACTGGAAATTTCTAGAGGAAAATGCAGAAGAAAGAGTTAGAAAGAAAAGCAAACATATGAAAAATATTATTACTGTCTTTCCATACCTTAAAATACTCAAAACTTTTCAAAACAAAGGGCGATCTTGTCTCTTTGAGGAAAAGAAGGGTCCTTTCTGTTGCATCTGGTAAATTCATCTGCTTTTAGAGAAGTTACAGTAAAGCATTCAGAGAAATGATTTCCCTTAGGCTTCTCTTAACTTATCTGGATTTTATAGATGGCCTTGATTTTATAGAATAGAATAGTGTGAAAGGCAGGCATCCAAATAAGTTAAGTATCCAACATTCAGAATATGGATAAACAGAGATCCTTGAGATGAGCAGCTCTGAACAATGAATGGAAGCTTTCAAAAACACATTCAGATGGATGTTTTCCTGTTCAGTATAGAAACCAAAAAGTGGAATAACTGGGTTAGATGGCCTCTTGATTCTGAGTTGAGTGAGAACTATCCATATTGTTTTCCATAAGGCAGACAATAGTCGCACCAGCAGTGGATAAAAGTTCCTTTTTCATTACATCTTTCCTGACACAGATTGTTCCCAGTATTTTTGATCTGTGCCATCTTCACTGGTAATGTTTATTTAAAAGGACAGAGGCACACCACTATTCATTGCAGCTCTCAGTACAATAGCTGTGTTGGAACCAACCTAGTTGTCTGACAACAGTTGTTTGATTCATGAAGATGTGGTACATATAGACAATGGAATACTACATACCAAGAGGAGTGATGCAGTCAGGCAATTTGCTGAAATATGGATAGAATTGGAAGATATCATGTTAAATAAAGAAGAAATATATTTGTTATTTAGAGGGGACCACTTATTCTAGCAGCCCCAGGGTAAGGGAAGAGGATATGGGAAGAAGGATGGGAATGGAGGTGGAGGGAGAACAATTCAGTGATGGGAATTTCCCTGATTTTATGTTAATATGTACCTAAAATATTATTGTCAACGATATGTAAGCCACTATGATTAAAATAAAAATTATATTTAATAAAAAAAATCTTGAAAGCTAAAAAAAAAAAAGAAATGCAATGGTAGGGCAGCAGAGATAGCACAGCAATAGAGCATTTACCTTGCATGCCTACTCAGGGAGGGACCCAGTTCAATTCTCAGCATCCCATATGGTCCTCCAGTTTGCCAGGGGTGATTTGTGAATACAGAGCCAGGAGTGACAGCTGAGTGCCACTGGGTGTGGCCCCAAAACCAATAAATTGATCAATAAATAAAGTTTATTTTTAAAAAGAAATACAATGGTTTCAATGGTCTAGATAGAACACTCTTGGCTCCCGGAGTATAGTGATGAGAAAATAAAAGAACTTGATTGGAGGAGGAGAAAGACAGATATAAATTAACAGAATTCAAAGGCACTCAGGTGCATGATGGGGTAAGGGAGGACAGAACTAAATATCCAAACCATGAAGTCCACAACAATGAAATCAGTGGACCCAAACTTAATCAATAAAACTTAAAAAGGAGCCTGTTATGCTGGCAGGCTGAGGCAGTGGGTGAGGGAGATACAGAATGCACTCTGGGAATATTGATGGAATGTGGTTGACACCGGTCGTGGCACTGATGCTGAAACATGGTATGTTTAAAACCGAACCAATAAATACTTTTGTAAATCACAATGCTTTAAATAAAAATATTTAATAAAAATTTAAAAATACATTAGGATAGTGTGTTAAGATCAAGCAAGCAAGTTAACTGAAGTGTCAGTGCGACCACAACGAGATTTTATCGACGGAGTAAAAGATGAAGGGAGACCAAATGTATTGTCATTCAGAGAAAGTATTTCTAAATTTGGCAGAGTTCATGAGTAGAACAAAGGCTGTCAAAGGGGTTCATAAATTGAGATAGATGATCTGAAAGTATTTTCCACATATACCACACACATATGGTTATATACATACTGTACAGCCTAGGATCAGTATTAAATTACTCTGAACCAATGTGGTGACTATCTCCTTTGTGGGTAGCTCCAAGCTCTTGAATCAGTGTAAACATTGGATGGGAAAAAATAGATGCTATGAAGGTGAGGCTACCTAGTTGGGGATCAGGATAGAAGAATGTGGGAGATAACAATGAAAGGCTCTATGTGATACACTTCATAGAAGAGAAGAAAAACTATACTAGATATGTTGGGGGACAAGATTGAGAAAAGAATGAGATGGTGTGGTGAAGGTCTCACACACACACACACACACACACACACACACACACACACACACACAACAGCACATAGGAAAAGGACCCACTGGGAGGAACCAGCATCTCAATGAGTGCACCAATAATGCACAGGGCTCATGGCCTGCTGCCTGATTTTTTACAAATAAAGTTTTATTGGAACACAAACTTGCTCATTTGTTTATGAATTGTTTATCATTGTTCTTATGCTGCAATCACAGTGTTGTTTGAATAGTATTTGTAGCAGACATCATATAACCCATAAAGTCTAAAATATTTACTGTCTGTATGCCCTACTGCTGAGCTATCACTCTGACCCCTGATTATTTTTTTCAGTTACTCTACTGACTTATAGGACAAATAACATTTAGTGGAGGCGGAAATCACACAAAGAGTAGGCTAACTCAGAAAAAAGTGTATAGAAAAATATAGAAAGAAATAGAATATGAAGTATTCTATGAAGCATAAATTTATTATAATTGTTTAGATGAAAGTGACAATCCAAAAGTTGAGTTTTTTTGTGTTTGAATTAATGTATCAGTAACTGTTAGTAAAATTCCCAATTGTGGAATAGAGGGGCTAGAATAAAAACCCTGGATAATTATCAAGCTTGCATCTCTGACCCCATTTTTTTCATCTTCTGTTCTAGGATTTTCTGTACTTTATTTTATTTACCTTCCACATTTCTTAGCATCTCTACCCAGAGAGATCGAAGATCTACACTCTCTAGTTTCCTTCTTAGTTTGTTTCTTCTGTCCTCACTCACTTTCCTTATTCTACATTGTTCTCCAATCACCTTTTTGTTGTTTGATTTGGTTGTTTTGTTTTTGTTTGTTTGTCTTGCTTTGCCTTTTAATTTTTGGTTTCGGTGTCACAGCCAGCTATTCTCTGGGCTTACTCTTGGCTCTACACTCAGAGATCACTTGTGATGGCATTCAAGGGACCATATGGGATACCAGGGATTGAACCACATGTAAGGCAAGAGTCTTACTTTAGCTCCATGCCTTTTAACTTCTAGTTTAAATTGTAGAAATGATCAAGTCCCTGTTAAAAGTATAGCAAGGGCAGGAGCAATAGAGCAGCAGGTAGGGCTTTTACCTTGCATGCAATTGACCTGGGTTGAATCCCCAGCATTCCATGTGGTCCCTAGTCCCTGTCAGAAGTGATTTCTGAGCACAGAGCCAAGAGTAACCACCACCACCACCACCACCACCACCACCACAACAACAACAACAACAACAACAACAACAAAAGCACAGCAAAAGATGTTCTAGTTTCTTCACCTTCCCCTCTATTACTAAAATTCTCGTCTCTGTTCATTTATCATCTGGGTCCTTCTCCCTGCACCACTTCTCATTCTAGGGTCAAGCCAAAGCAGTAACTGATGCTATGCCACCAACATTCAGTGCTGGAGAGGCAATTCAATAAACTGACCGAGCATAATCTCTGCATGCAGGAGGCCCTTGTTCTATCCTGTCACAGTGTATAGAGTCAAGAGTTAGCACCTAAGTATTGCAAAGGGGACCTAAACTAAAGAAACAAGAAATATCCATAGCATAGCTATATATTAGAGTAACCAGATCTCGTGTGTAAAGAATGCTAAATGTAAGATAACCCATCTGATTTTGGATTCCCTGGTACAATATGCATGTTAAATGGTCTTTATGTCTTTCACTTGAACTATAGAAAAGAACCTTAGACCTGGGGCCAGAGAGGTAGCATGGTGGTTCGAATCCCGGCATCCCATATGGTCCCCCGTCCCTGCCAGGAGCGGTTTCTGAGCACAGAGCCAGGAATAACCCCTGAGTACCACTGGGTGTGACCTCCCCCCCCCAAAAAAAGAACTTCAGACTTTCTTCTTCAGCCTATTTCTTCTGCTTTGATGTGACCATTGCAAAAGTGTCTTGAGAGCTTATTCTATACAGCAGAGACAATTTTGACCATGATTTCACAATTTGCCTATAATACCTACTTATCATCTATATGTTTACTAAAGAACAAAACAAAAACATAACAAAACAAAACATAATTGTTTTCTATTCCGTGCTGAAATCTGCCCATGCAATTAGGATTACACTTTTCTTGACATTCTGTCAACTACCAAAATACAAACTATTCCTTTCATGAGTGATACAGTATGTTTCTCAGTTTCAGTGTTCCCTGGCTTTATTAATGTTTTATCACCATCACTACCATCACAAAAGCCCCACTGTCTACTCCAATTTTTTTTCTCTTCATTTTTTTTTATTGTGGGCAAAGTGAATTACAAATCTTTCACAGTAATATTTAAGGCGCATAGTAGTAATGAATCAGGGGTTTTCCCACTCCCAGTGTTGTCTTCCCTCCACCCCTGTTCCCGACATGCATCCCTCTTCCCTTTCTTTATCCCCAGTAATGCTAGTGCAGCTGTTCTCTTGTACAGCTTAATGTAGATTGGGTATCATTTCTGTTGTCGTTGACTTTTGATTTTGTGTTCAAGTCTGATAATTTTTTATTTCCACCTAATGGACATATGACTGTCTGGTCTTGGTACTATCCATTTTTCTCCCTCTGATTATGAGGCTGATCAAGGTGATTCCAGTAATGTGGCTCTATTGGAGATCTAAGAAGGGATATTGGAAGAGTCTGTCTAGGTGCTATAAGTATTCCTTTGGAAGAAGAAAGGGGAAAGAAGAAAAAAGTAACAAAACAAAATACAACAAGACAAGACAAGACAAAAAACAAACCAAAGCAAATCAAAAACCCAATAAGGGAGTAACAAAAAAAGTACAAAAAAGATTGAGAAAAAAAACCGAGTAAACCAAAAACCAAAACCATCTGCTATGAAGAAACAAACCAAAAAAAAAAAAAAAATCAAAAACAAAAATGAAAAAAAAAAAAAGACCAGCAACTTCTTAAAAGGGTTGTTTGTTTCTTCCTTCCTTCCTTCCTTTCTTCCTTCCTTCCTTCCTTCCTTCCTTCCTTCCTTCCTTCCTTCCTTCCTTCCTTCTTTTCTTCCTTCCTTCCTTCCTTCCTTCCTCCCTCCCTCCCTCCACTCTCCCTCCCTCCTTCTCTTTCTTTTTCTTTCTTTCTTCCTTTCTTCCTTCCTTCCTTCCTTCCTTCCCTTCCTTCCTTCTTCTTCCTTCCTTCCTTCCTTCCTTTTTCTTCTCTTTCTTTCTTTCCTTTCTTTCTTTCTTTCTTTCTTTCTTTCTTTCTTTCTTTCTTTCTTTCTTTCTTTCTTTCTCTTTCTTTCTTTCTTTCTTTCTTTCTTTCTTTCTTTCTTTCTTTCTTTCTTTCTTTCTTTCTTTCTTTCTTTCTTTCTTTCTTTCTTTCTTTCTTTCTTTCTTTCTTTCTTTCTTTCTTTCTTTCTTTCTTTCTTTCTTTCTTTATCTTCTTTCTTTCTTTCTTTCTCTTTCTTTCTTTCTTTCTTTCTTTCTTTCTTTCTTTCTTTCTTTCTCTCTTTCTTTCTTTCTTTTTGCATAGGCACAAGATCTAGACCAGTGGCCAGAGCGAGTACAGCTATAGAGCATTTGCCTTGCACGTGGCTGACCCATGATGGACCTCGGCTCAATCCCCCGGCATCTCATATGGTCCCCCATGCCAGGAGCGATTTCTGAGCACATAGCCAGGAGTGACCCCTGAGTATCACCGGGTGTGGCCTGACCTCCCTCCCCCAAAAATGATCTAGACTACCACAAGCCTCCTTGTGGAATGCACATTCTATTTATATTATATTTTATATTCTATTTACTTTATTCTATTTTATTCTATTTATATTTTATTCTATTTATGACTGCACAGATTTTAGTGAATAAGTGTATTGCTATCTCTCTTTGAATTCAAGGGCAATTAACATCTGTCTTTCTAAACTATATTCTATTTATAATCCTTTCTTAATAGATTAATGTTCTTCTTAGAAGCAGACCTATCATTTCTGTTGCTTCTTTGATAGTGGCAATTTTTTAAAATCTTTCCTCCATTTTTGCTGAGAGTTATCTAGTTTTCTTTTGGGAATATGGAAGACCATTTCAACCCCTGAATGATTTGAATCAAATATGGGAGAAGTATTAATACGTTGAGGTTATAAATTTGAATATATTTGGCTTGAATAATCTAGAAGAATTGACCTTTAATACATTTATTGAGACCAATGAGGCTTGGTTAAAATTTTAGGGTTTCAAGGGAAGGATTTATTTGTTTTGGGGCCCTACTTGGCAATATTTAGGGATTACTCCTGGTTCTCTTGGCAGCTCTTGGGGGATCATGTGAGATGCAAACCATCAAAAACCCAGTTTGCCAGGCAAACACACTTCAGATTATGTTATGACTTTGGCCCCAAGTCAAAAGTTTTGTGCTTTTAGGGGCCAGAGAGCTAGCAAAGCTGTAGGGCATTTGCCTTGCATTTGGCTGACCCAGGACTGATGGTGGTTCAATTTCCAGCATCCCATATGGTCCTCTGAGCCTGCCAAGGGCAATTTCTGAGCACAGAGCCAGGAGTAACTCCTGAGCTTTGCTGAGCATGACCCAAATCCCCCCAAAAAGTTTTGTGTTTTTAAACACTTGAAAGAACCAAAGAAGCACCATCTTTATTATCTGAGCTTATCAAAGGTATGAGAAAAAAATTTTAGTTGATTTATTCATAAAAAAATCCAGTGTGCTTAATTCAAAACAACAAAAATACTCATTCACAGAGCAAAGTGAGGATACTTTGTTCCACCATCACCTGAAAAGGGAACCAGGAGGATCTTCACTCACCTGAGTGACATGTAATAAGCCTCTGTCCCATCTGTGAACTCTGCAGAGATCAGTGAAATATCTCCAGTCTCTCTTGGCTACAGTTTGTGAAAACACTGTCTTTTGCAATAACCCGAAGATGAGAGGGCCTTTGTGGAAGTCTAAGTTTCTAGGGAAAAGTTCCAGAGCCCAGTTTTAGAAAAAATATATTAATTTGGACACATTGGGGCTCATAAATAAGACTGCTTAACTACTAACATTACTCCCCTCCCACCACTACCACCTAGAGCAGCACAGCTTAGGTTCAAGAGGTCGTACTGGGCTGTAATTTTTCTTATGAGAAAAAGGAATAGGGAGTGATGACCTAACTTTAACAGTTGTATGAAAGTCTGACTGTGGGCTCATTTTTATTTTGCTCCATACAGAGTCCTGAATTGTCAGTGGGTTTAACTGGGGAGATGGAGGGTGGCTGATAAGGCAGAGAGAGATGATATGGTACTTACTGAGGACAGAAGCCTCTGGCAATGTTATCATAATCCCTACAAACACTCAGCATTTGATGTGCCTTATCCATAGGTCAATCTATAAGTCAACTTCCTATGCATGATTTTGCCTACAGCATGAACAGATAAACCCTGAACTCCACCCAAGATGGCCGCCAAACAAACAGAAACAAAAATGAAACAACACCAACAAAACACAAGAGATAATATCTTTTTTAAAATTAATATCTCTATTTAAACACCTTGATTACAAACATGATTGCGTTTGGGTTTCAGTCATGTAAAGAACACCCCCCTTCATCGGTGCCACATTCCCATCACCAATGTCCCAAATCTCCCTCCTCCCCACCCCACCCCCTCCTGTACTCTAGGCAGGTTTTCTACTTCCCTCATTCATTTGCATTGCTATGATAGTTCACAATGTAGTTATTTCTCTAACTGCACTCATCACTCTTTGTGGTTAGCTTCATGTAGTGAGCTGGACCTTCCAGCCCTCCTCTCATTTGTCTTTGAAAATTATTGCAAGAATGTCTTTTATTTTTCTTAAAACCCATAGATGAGGGAGACTATTCTGTCTCTCTGTCTCTCTCTGTCTCTCTCTGTCTCTCTCTGTCTCTCTCTGTCTCTCTCTGTCTCTGTCTCTGTCTCTCTCTCTGTCTCTCTCTCTCTCTCTCTCTCTCTCTCTCTCTCTCTCTGGCTTATTTCAGTCAGCATAAGATTCCATGAACATCCATGTATAGGAAAATTTCATGACTTCAAGGAGAGATAATATCTTAATGCTACTTGCTAACTCTGGTAGTTAAAGGAAAAAGAGACAGTTCTGATCCATGTATGGCCTGGGAATCATGTGAAGATATGGGGGTCTGGATGAAACCTGCCATGAGGAATTTCAACCTAAAATTTTGCCAAATGCGAAATCAGCAAAGTGAAGACCTTGTCCACCCATTGCATTCTTTTACCAAGAACCTCCTGCAGGAGCAGATGAGCCAGTATCCAGTGATTGAGGGAGAAATCGCTTGGAAAGATGACAAGTTGTCACTGCTAAGAGATGCATTTGTGAATTCCAAAAACCCAATGTCTCCTCTGCAGATGCAAAATGCTGGGGTAAATCAGGAATCAAAGGAGTTCAGACTGCCAAAAGGTCATCACTTAGAAATGATAAACTTTGTTGTTGTTGTTGTTTGTTTGTTTGGGGGCCACACCCGGTGGCTCTATAGGGGTTACTCCTGGCTCTGAGCTCAGAAATCGCTCCTAGCAGGCTCAGTGGAACATATGGGATGCCCAGGATCAAACCCAGGTCTGCCCTAGATCAGAGCATGCAAGGCAAATACCCTATCATTGTGCTATTACTCTGGCCCCTGAAATGAAGATTATTAAGCCCATTCCCAAAGTAAATTTCCATTGTAGAAGCATTGATGCTTTTTAATTATCATAGAATTTATCCAGAGACATGGACAGCTGAGAAAACAGCAGAAGAATAAGAGCAGAAACATTTAAATTAGCTTCTCAAGTACTTTGTTTCTTCAGAAGTCAACATTTTCTCAGCTAAAAACAAGAAAGCAATATAATCAAAATGAAGAAATTCATAAAATTAATAGTTTTGTATACTCTTCATTCTTTACCCCTTTTTCTTGGTTTTAGGGTGTTATATTGATTACAGAATGTTTATTATGTTCTCTTCTTTTTAAGAGCAAACTATTATTGATCTTGTTGATTTTTCTATCTTGTTTTGAGCTTCCATTAAGGGATTTGGGAACAATGTAGTATCAGCATGTCTAGTTACATATTTATTATAAACAAAGGAGTTATTGTGCTATTTAGGGAAAATATGTCAAAGGTTATCTTCTGGTTTAGCTTATTAATTACTTTTTCTTTTTTTCTAAAACGAAAAGTTTATTTATTAATTGGTTTTGGGGCCACACCCAGCAATGCTCAGGGGCTACTCCTGACTGTGCACTCAGAAATCACCCCTGGCAAGCTTGGGAGACCGTATGGGATGCCAGGAATCAAACTGAGTTCGTCCTGGGTCAGACACATGCAAGGCAAATGCCTTACTGATGTGCTATCACTCCAGCCCCTTATTACTTACTTTTTTCTTTAGAAGTGAAAGCAAGAACTTCTCTGACTGGAATTTGGAATATTTGTTCTAAGGCAAAGGGGAAATTTGATGGGAAAACTAAGTGTTTTGTGTTTTTATATAAAGGCAGGCAGAGTTAATACCAGATTAATAGGAAATACATTGCTTTTATTCCAGTATGTTGCAATTAGGATTTTGTTTTGAATTGATACTGTATGTGAGATGACAGCCTTAACATTATAAAAAGTAGACAATACTGTTTATGAATTTATGGCACTAAATAATTTGATAAGATGGCAAAGAGAAGCTTTCAGAGGCAGGTAGTGGGATATCTCTGAATGGGTGAGAGGAGGAAAACTAGCCTTTTCTGAACTTTTTTTATTTTATATTGTAAAATGTAAAAAGAAAATTTAAGAATTTAAAGGAAGGAATCACATGAAATGATATGATTATATATGTGTATTAATTTAAATGCTTATGAGAGAAAAGGAAAATTAACAATCAAATATAGAAAATGTAATCAGGGATAGGAGCAATAGCACAGTTGATAGGGCATTTGCCTTGCATATGGCAGGCCCGGGTTCAATCCCTGGCATCTCATATGGTCCTCTGCACCTACCAGGAGTGATTTCTGAGCACAGATAATGGAGTAATCTCTGAATGCAGCTGGATGTGTCCCAAAGTCCAAAAGAAAGAAGAAAAACCAAAAGAGAAAATGTGATCATTAGAAGGAAAACCAAGAAAGAAAATGTGATCATTAGAAGGAACCTGAGAAATTGTTGGCTCATCCATTTAACACACCTAGTGAGGGCCTCAGTTCAATGGACTGGAGAACATGGAAAGCTGGGTTTGATCTCTGGCATCACATGATCCCTGGACACAGACAGGAGCTACTTTTCAGCAAAAACCCAAGAGTGGCCCTGAGCTGAGTAACACCAAATGCAACCAAAACAAGAAAAAAATTTATTTACTGGTATTGGAATTTAAGTGGGACTGTAAATTTAGTTTTGCCATATTAACACTTGGGTAGATTGCATAACCTCATAGTAAATTTTTTTGCTTGTTTGTTTGTTTTGGGTCACACCCAGCAGCACTCAGGGGTTACTCCTGGTGCCATGCTCAGAAATCGCTCCTGGCAGGCTCAGGGGACCATATGGGATGCCAGGATTCGAACCATTATCCTTCTGCATGCAAGGCAAATGCGCTACCTCCATGCTATCTCTCCGGCCCCCTAATCGTGAATTTTTAATGTACAATGAGTTAATGCTGTCTTAATGAACTCCGAGTCAAACTGAAGATGTTAACAGGCCTACATAGAAGTAAACAAATACTTTTTGCAGCATAGACCAGGGACAGATTTATAACCTATTATAAGATTAGTTTATATTTATAGTAGCAAGTTCCAAAATAAGAGGTTTTCAAAAGCCAACTGTTCTGTCTTTTTCTGCAATATCTAAAAGAGGTCTGCCACAAAAGTGCAAGTAAGTCTAAGTTGTAAGAATTTGGGACAACCTAGGAAGAAATAGTCAGGTTCTCATTGCCTTTCTGATTAAAAATAGCACCACAAACCCCTAGGGAAAACGATTAGGGATTAATCAGAATGCAGAGAGTATACAGTTGTGAAAAAGAAGTTGAGGTAGGAAATATTTTAACTTGCTAGATGAGTTTGTTATGTGAATAGGCACATTTTATATCAGGTTATACACAGTAGTCCTTTTAAGAAAATAATGGAAAGGTACACTTTCACACTACAAGTAAGCTATCAAAATTTGACCTTTATCATATAAAAGTCATTAAAACTGCTATTTCTGGGCCATTTTCCTTATAAATATCTACACTGGTTAAGCAGGTTTAATTATGGCTGTTCTATGATGTCTTGACAAAATAAAGTGTTTACCATTAAAAAAAAATACAATACCAAAAGTGACAAAACTTGCATCAAAAACATGAAGAGGGGAGGACTAAAAGTGCAGTTTTTTTTTTAATAATAAATGTATTTATTTAAAGAAAATGCATCACATAGTTGACATAATTAATCATAGTACATTTGTTTCAGAATGACAGAAAGTGAAGTTATTAAAAAATAGAAATCAATGAGAAGATCTAAAAATAAAAAAAAGAATTGGAAAAAGAAGAGGAGAGTTCATTAGCAGTTATATTCTTGAAAAATTGTTATATCACCAATAAAATCATTAATACAATTGCATAAGATTTCTCTTTTTTTTTTTAAAGATATGAGATACCCTAGAAATGATGTGCGTTTGTGGCAGTTATTGTTGTTTGCATAGGCACAGCAAAATATGGAAGAAATTGGGAGGAAAAAACCTTTGGCCTAAAAACAGGGAGACCTTAACCCTGAAGAATTTTGGCATAAAACCAATTCTAGGATTCAGGCAGACTATAGGTTGTCCAACCCCTTAGTGTTTCTCTGTGGTCCCAGAAACAGTTCTTCACCATCACAGTTGTTGCTGTCAGATTTCTGTTGTTATAGATCCAGGTTTCTGTACAGGTCCTATGTCAAAATTTTCAGGTTTCATCTTACTATTAGGTAGCATTGGAGAGAATTTTGCCTTGAAAGCAGACTATTGCTGTTCCTAGGTTGTCAGGGTGTCTTAAGGACAGTCTTTGGAGTAAGTCAGTACCATGGTGTTGTGGGGTCTTACTTGATAGAATTTTTATTCCTGATGATGGTGCAGGAGACCCTGTTTGTTCATGTTGATGGTATCCATGGTTCAGGGGTGAATGGTCAATGTGCCATAAACAGAAATCTAAGTTTCTATGCCAAATGTTCAAATGGAAGAGCTCACTGCAGTATTGAATGTTGTGTTCTTATCTCTATTAGGTAAAAACTTGTTTGTATATGTAAAGGGGCAGAGTTTTGTATGAAATTGGATTTGGTACCAGTATGAAATAGATGTATATATCAATAGATGTTGTGTTTTATTTAAAAAAAACTTTTTATTTATTGATTGCTTAATTGATTGGTCACACTTGGTGCCGCTCAGGGGTTACTCCTGGCTCTGCACTCAGAATTCACCCCTGGCAGGCTGGGGAACCATATGAGATGTCAGGAATTGAATTGAGTCCCTCCTAGATCACTGCATGCAAGACAAACACCCTACTGCTGTGCTATCTCTGCGGCCCCTCAATAGATGTTTTATATAAGTTATAAATAATAAGCATAAGATGTTTCATCTATTTTGTTTCTGGTATATCTCTACTTACTCAGTGCCTGGCAACCGATACATTTTAGTGAATAAAAATTTAACGATGTTCATAATTTAAACTTAAAAATATGTAAGAACTGGAATATTAGCAATTAATTTTACTGAATTAAATGTTATTTATCTTCAAAGAGATAAAGTTCTGGACAGTCTTTCCAGGATACAGAAATCACATTCATGTTACCTCAAAAGAATAAAAGATAAGCTCTCCCCCGCTGGGATTATTGTAATCAAAACAAATCTTAGGTTCTTGCCTTCATTCATGTTTTCCCTGTTCATAAAGAATTCTCTACATACTGAAAACTCACAGCTAGGAAGGGATAATTATATAATTATATATATTAATTATATAATTAATAATATTTGCTAGATGACCCAAATATTACATGATGATCAACTGCTCTATGTTAGAACTGATTTCCTAGCACATAAAACTGAGAGAAATCACAAATCAATAAATGTGAACCTTTGAAGTATTTATGAAAGTGGTTTATGTGGTTTTGAACAGCTACTCTCTTTATATATATATAAATATATATATATATATAAATTGAGATGCAAAATGGAGTATCTAGAGATAAGTAACTCAAGAGACATGTTCAAAAACATATATTCAGTTTTAGGAAAACAGAAATCGTTTCTTAGATATTTCTTCTTTTCAATTTATTTTTACTTAATATATTCCTTATGTCAAAATCAAAGTATATTTGGGGATATCAAAATCAAAGTATATTTGGGGATAACATATGCTAACTTATTTCACCAGTGCTAACATAACCACTTCTTTGGCTATTGAGACCCAGAGAAACACAACTATAGTCACCCCTAGAAGCAGAAGAGGTTGTAAAATTGTTTCAGGTTTTCAGACATAATAATTAATCTCCAGGGACTGGAGAAAGAGTACAGGGTTAAGGCACTAACCTTGTGTGCAGCTGACCCTGGTTCAAATCCCCAGTCCCACATTTGGTCCCAAGCCTCCATCAAGAGTCACTCCTTAAGCAGGAAATCCTAAATGGAGCAGGGAAAGCCTCTTCAACAAGTGGTGTTGGCACAATTGGATAGCCACTTGCAAAAAATCAAACTTAGACCCCCAGCTAACATCATGTACAAAGGTAAAATCCAAATGGATTAAAGACCTCGATATCAGCCCCAAAACCATAAGATATATAGAACAGCACATAGGCAAAACACTACAGGACATTACAGGCATCTTCAAGGAGGAAACTGCACTCTCCAAGCAAGTGAAAGCAGAGATTAACAGATGGGAATATATTAAGCTGAGAAGCTTCTGCACCTCAAAGGAAATAGTGCCCAGGATACAAGAGCCACCCACTGAGTGGGAGAAACTATTCACCCAATACCCATCAGATAAGGGGCTAATCTCCAAAATATACAAGGCACTGACAGAACTTTACAAGAAAAAAACATCTAACCCCATCAAAAAATGGGGAGAAGAAATGAACAGACACTTTGACAAAGAAGAAATACGCATGGCCAAAAGACACATGAAAAAATGTTCCACATCACTAATCATCAGGGAGATGCAAATCAAAACAACGATGAGATACCACCTCACACCCCAGAGAATGGCACACATCACAAAGAATGAGAATAAACAGTGTTGGCGGGGATGTGGAGAGAAAGGAACTCTTATCCACTGCTGGTGGGAATGCTGTCTAGTTCAACCTTTATGGAAAGCGATATGGAGATTCCTCCAAAAACTGGAAATCGAGCTCCCATACGATCCAGCTATACCACTCCTAGGAATATACCCTAGGAACACAAAAATACAATACAAAAACCCCTTCCTTACACCCATATTCATTGCAGCTCTATTTACCATAGCAAGACTCTGGAAACAACCAAGATGCCCTTCAACAGACGAATGGCTAAAGAAACTGTGGTACATATACACAATGGAATATTATGCAGCTGTCAGGAGAGATGAAGTCATGAAATTTTCCTATACATGGATGTACATGGAATCTATTATGCTGAGTGAAATAAGTCAGAGAGAGAGAGAAAAACGCAGAATGGTCTCACTCATCTATGGGTTTTAAGAAAAATGAAAGACACCCTTGTAATAATAATTTTCAGACACAAAAGAGAAAAGAGCTGGAAGTTCCAGCTCACCTCAGGAAGCTCACCACAAAGAGTGATGAGTTTAGTTAGAGAAATAACTACATTTTGAACTGTCCTAATATTGAGAATGTATGAGGGAAATGTAGAGCCTGTTTAGGGTACAGGCGGGGGTTGGGTGGGGAGGAGGGAGATTTGGGACTTGGGTGATGGGAATGTTGCACTGGTGATGGGTGGTGTTCCTTTTATGACTGAAACCCAAACACAATCATGTATGTAATCAAGGTGTTTAAATAAAAAAAAATTATGCATAAAAAAATATATGGTAAGTGATAGGGGAAAAAAAAAAAAAAGAGTCACTCCTTAGCAGAGAGACAAGAATAGACCCTGAGTACTGCTGTCTGTGGCCCAAAATTTATCTCCAGAATTTATACAGAGGGCTGGAGCAATAGTACAGCTGATAAGGTGCTTGCCAACCTGGGTTATATCCCTGGCATCTCATATGGTCCCTGAGCTTACCAGGAGGGAATCTTCAGCGCAGAGTCAGGAATATAAACCCTGAGCACTGCCAGATGTGATCCAAAACCCCAAAATAAATTTATATAGATGTCTACTCTTAAATTAGTGATTAAGATTTCTTAGAACTGCTTGAAAGAGCTATGAGGAAAGCCAGTCCTGAACTGCTGGAGGAGGCAGAACCAGAGAAACACTGGTAATTAATGTTTATTAATATTAGTGTGGAAGGAGGTTTGTAACAGTTTGTACATGTTCAATATGTACAAATAGTTGTACATGATTTTGATGATGATTTCACCAAAACCATGTTTTGTTCACATTGCAGAATTAGAGACAGGAGACATGTTTTGTAAGTAAGTGTAGGTTGAGACATGGCTTGGTTGGTCTTCAAGGAGCTCCTGTAACTATGTGGAAATATATACATTCAATAAGTCAATTATGAATTTAGCACTCCATTTGGTGAACTGAAACAAGCCCTACCAGTTATCTTCTTCTATGACAACCCAACTCTTGGTCACTGTATTGTCAACACAAATTTTCTTGTGTGACTCTAGTTTTTTAGGTTCTACTTCATCGAATCTTTGGGTCTGAGCCTGTCTGTCTCCCTTGCCTCTGCTCTTCCTCATTTTCATCTCCTTGCCTCTGCTCTTTTGTTTGAGTAAGCAAATAAACTCAGAAAGCAATGTTTAAGAGGCAAAATTCTAAAAAACAACCAAACAAACAAAAAAACCAGCTGCTACAGTTTAAAGCTCATTAATGCCTGAAGGAAAAAACTGCTGAGTGTAAAATACAGTTCAGTGACATTTTTGGAAGGGAATTTGGCACTATCTATCTTAACATTTAAAGTCTGAACACCCTTTGATGTAGCAGTTCCATTTTGGAGAATTTATTCTGTAGATAAACTTGCACAAATGCACAAGTGTGATTGTGTGTGTGTGGACATTTATCATTGCAACTTAAAAAGATGTTGAGGATCAAAATATGTCTCAGCAGTGAAGCATATGACTTACATGTGTCCAATCCTTGGGTTTGATCCCTAACACCCCAAAAGTTAAAAAGGATACTGAGATCAGCATCGGAAGAGCAGTAAATTAACAAGCCATAAATCCCTGTAATTATGGCCTCCTGAAATAAATTAAGGTCCATTCATATTCTAGATTAATATAGAGCATTACAATTAACAAAATAGTGATATCTGTACAGATTTAGGGTGCATACCTGGTGTTGCTGGGGGTTATTCCTGACTTTACATTGAGGAATTGCTCCGCTAGAGTTCAGAGAACCATGTGGGATGTGGAATATCAAACCTGCGTTATGACCATGCATAAGGTAAATACCTCATCCACTGTAGTTTTACTCTGGTCCCACGTACATATTTTAAAAGATGTCTAAGGTGTTATTTTAGATAAATCAAGTTTAGAAAGGTAAAATTTGTTCCTTTGGAATTTTAAATTCTTGAGGGTTGTATGTGTGTGAACTCACTTTTCTAAACAAATCTAAGACTAATAGCTTAATAGTTCTTGTCTATTGAACTATGAAACAAATGCTTAATAGCCATTGTCTTTGGGAGTCATAATGGATGATTGGGGTATGAAAGATGATAAAGATTAATTTTTCACTTTATAAACATTAGAAATCACTTTCTAGTTCTAAAAAAACTTGCCATCACAGTCATAATTCATATTTAATTTTAAAAATTTAACTATAAAATATAAAATTGATTTACCAACACTGTATAGAACATCTTTCCAGGTTATGTATTTGTCATAATGTTTAACTAATTATAATTTCATCTACTCTTGTCAGTTTGGACAGGAGGGACTATCATACATAAATACTGAGAGCTCACAGTATAGTTGAAGACTGGCTTCTAGGCCAGAATTATGGAAACAACTACTTGAGTGACAAAACTGCGATGATAGAAGCAACCTGTCATTGTCCCATGGCCATACCTTATCCAAAGTGAAACTCATTCCGAACCAAATCTTGCTCAGTTAGATCTTATTTGGGCAATTCAAATCACATATATGGCCTATAGCAACAAATAATATAAAAAGAATAAACATTTTTTTAATTTACTCCTTGGAAAGACAGAATTAAAAGTGTGGGAAATCCTGAAATAGAAAAAAAGGTGCTATTTAAATGATGGAAACAGTTGTAAAAGGAAGATGATCACTGTACGGTTTTATAGGTCACCTATGTAGAAAGTCTACTCGATTAAATATTTTGGTAGTTCGGTGCTGACAGTCTGACTAATCTGAGGAAATTTACTGCCCTTACCTAAACAATCTATGAGTGGAAAAGAGGAGAAATATGAAGTTGAACATTTTAGCAGAAAAGGAAAAAAGCATATTCTAAATTTTGTTTGTGTCAGTTTGGAAAATGAATACTAGCAGTAGTTTGGACTATTCTTTTTACCAAGTAGGTGCAAACAGAAGCAATTGCTTTAAAAAATAAAAGTCTTGTAACATCCAAGTAAATGCTCCAATTTGATGATTTTCTCAGATTATCATTTTTCAGCATTGTTAAAAAAATGGCTCTGAAAAATTATCACTGTGATCAACACCTTATTTCTGAAAGTGTTATTTAGGATTCAGCCAGAAAATCAGAATCTGTGGAGATACAATAAGATCTGTAATTCAAAGAAATTTGCTTATACAGTTGTAAGGACTGACGATGTAAGTCTGAACTTCAGAAAGCAAGACATCAGGAAAGGCAAGCTGGAACTCTTGGAAAAAGAGTCAAAGCTTCTATATACATGTGGAATTTCTTCAGAGAACTCTCAGATCTACTCCAAAATCTCTCAAATGGTGTTTTACCACTTTTGGTCTTCCTCTAGCTGCCATTTTGCATCCAGTTTGTGTGTATACATAATTTCACTTGTCTACCTGGAATCCCAAGGCCCCAAGAGCATCAACCTCTGGAAAGCCGCCATTTTTCTCTAATCAAATTTTTCCTCACTGAAGGTTTCCTGTTTTTCTACATGAAAGAAAAATTATGAATCAAGAGAAACTTGGGCATAAGTGTGAGATATTTGGAAGAGATTGCAACTAGAAAGAATATGATTCATAGACTAAGTAAAGCAGATGACAGAAAGCCTCTTCTCTTTCTCTGTCTGTCTCTATCTCTCTCTGTCTCTCTGTCTCTCTCTCTTTCTCTCTCTCTCTCTTAAAGTTAGGGACAAATGCTAGTTTGAGGGTTGAAAGGTTCTTATACAACTACTCTGATGTTCAGACACCTCAAGCTATGAATGGTTTCATTTCTACAGGCCATAGTGAAACAGAGCAACTTGACAGAAATACTATCTAACATCCTAATCAGTTTGGTGTTGACAGTCTGATTAGTCGGAGGAAATTCACCACCCCTAGCCAATCTATGAGTAGAGAAAGGCAAAAGTTGAAGTTGAATATTTTGTGGAAAATTTTGATGAGACTTCCAAGAATGAAACAAAAACAGAATCCAATCAGCTCTTAAAGAAAAAAAAATACTTGAAAAAATTACTGAAAAAAGGCTATTATTTTATATTATGACTCCTCCTTTTAAGGTAATGTTTAAAAATGATTCTAATAAGATCTCTGATCAGAACTGAAATGGTTCTGACAATATCTTGTATTTTTTAAGTTGAAAACGATTAAAGTTGAGTATCGAAATTCTTCAGTATTTGCTTGTACAGAACTCATTCTTTGAAGCTAAAAATAGCTCCTTTTTAATAATAATTACTTTATTTAAGCACCGTGCAGTTGTGCTTTTTGAAGCCTGTGAATAAAGGTGTAAATAAAGGTAAATGAAATTCTATATTAAAAAAGCAAGTCCCGTTGAGCCAATTAGCTGTAGATTACAAAACTACACATATGCTAACAGGGTCACACCTGTTAGATTGTGGCACTCACACACTCAGGTCTGATGCTTGCCAGGGACAACATGCACTGAGTTGTATACAACTCATGCACTACAGTGTATACAAACATTCTATGCATGATGCTCATTGGGATTTATTGCAGTGCTCAGAGGGGATCACACTTCTCTCCATGGTACTTGTACATCTTTAGTGATCAGAACATTAGTTATTAGTTCATCTTTAGCATCAGAAATCATTAGTAAAAGAAAAAGAAAAAGGAAGAAAGAAATCATTAGTAGTATCACCGAGAGTCCCAGATTCATAGGAACCGTACCAGGTATTTGTGGGTAATACTGTGGATAAAAATCATGACTTCCACTTGCAACACAGATCATTTAAATCACTGAGCTGTACCCAGACTGTCTTTTTAATTTTCTTTCTCCTCCTTTTAATTTTCATTTATTCTTCAAAATGCCTTGGACTTCATATCTGCAGCTTCCTCATCACTGGAATGCCATAAGTTATAAATGGTTGCCTCTCAAATGATTTCTGCCATTCAAATGATAAATGAAACAGAAAAATATCAACTTTTTTGCTTTCTATAGAAAATATTTGTTAATCATTTAAACCTAAGATTGAGTTAGCTTTCTTGATCGTCCCAATAATTGATAAAGTATATTAATCTTGTATGCAAACCAAAAGTTCATGTTTATTAACTTCAAATTTTTAACTACTTTTTATAGTTAAACACTTTGTTTTAAAACTATGTTTTTTTATTTAAAACTATGTTTTATAAACTATGTTTAAAATCTATGTTTTATGCCTGTCTTTTTTACGACCATAAAATAGTATGGTGTGTCCTGGACAAGAAATCAATGAGAAGAGAAAAGCAACTCAAAGTAGCTTTTGTATTTACTTTTATTTAACAATAAAAAAAATCATATTGTCCTTTGTAAAATGAATAAGCTGAGACAACCAGCTGCAGAAGTTTCCAAAAGACAAAAGATATATAAAGAAAAAAAAAGAAAAGAAAAGATTTGACTGACTTAGTCTAGGAAACGGATTAATGCAGACAAGAGTCGTTTGAAAGTTTTAAAATGAATTCCTGAACCACCCAATTAAACTATTGGAAGGACACAAGAACTGGCACTGTATTTTTCAAACTAAACAAAGCTGAATTTTGAACATTAGGCATTTATGTTATGTATCATGAGGAATTGAATGACATAGGGAGCTACTTGTTTTAGCAGCTGGTTGCTGATGATTACACAAAGACAATGAAATCATATGTAAATGGAGCAGATCCATTTTTATACACCAAAATAGCACTAACCTCACCTGATATTGCTGAGTTGGACACATCAAGCTGAGTGAATTAGGCTTGCTTACTAATCTGTCTGCACAGGAAGACTCTGGGCAGCCCATCAAGCTCTCTCTTACTCTATCTTTTTAAGTACAGAGTTAGAGTAAGTTAAGTTGTAAGAGTAAGAGTAAGGTAAGTTGGCAAATTCCATTCAAATCATCTAAATATTCTGAGAGAGAAAATATGTGCAAAAGGTAGAAAGTTACTTTGATATTGTGGCTCTGTGTTCACTATACTGGAACAATGACTCACTGGTAATTTTATCTCATTAAGAAAGCACACAATCTACTAATGTTTTTACATTAGGGCTAAAGTACTGTCAATTCTAATGGTTATTTAATACATTCTTTGCGAAAAAATTCAAAGGCCAGCATATTACCTTGAAGGGCCTTCAGAAAAAGAAAAAAGAAAAAAATGCTATAGTGCTATTTTGGAACATATTTCTTACATTACTAAGAGCTATTGCTTTTCGACCATCCACTACTTTTGATTAAATTCAACATGATTGGGCAATTGCATACATTAATCATACTCTGGTAGCCTCATTTCTTCTCTCCATCTCTTTGATCATTGCTCTGTAAATTTACTCAACAAATATTTAATGATTGCTTATTATGTATCAGTTCTAGATATAGAAAGATACAGAAAAAATAATGTATGGTAACTGGCCTCAAGGGCTACATCAAAGAGACTATTTCAGACAAGTAAATGAATTACCATAATACAAAATTCTCTGATCAGCCTATTCCAGTTTTTACTAGATCCTAGGTCCCAATAAATAATAATTTCTCTTGTACCTTCCAAATATTTATTTATCCTACCTACTGATGAAACCATTTGTTCAAACAGGAGCAAATTTCCAGTTATAAATACAAAGGGAGATTTTGTGAAACTAGCAAAAAGAAATTTTAAAATGCATATTTTGGTGATATGACTAAATTCTATATCTTTTATTTTAAGTACGTACCCATATAATTATCATCCATACAATACCATTTATTTTTTAATGTTTGAGATTTTATTTATTTAAAAAAATAAATCGCATAGTTGACATAGTTGATCATAATACATTTGTTTCCAGATAAATGAAAGCAAAGTTATTGAAATAAAAATGGAAAGAAAACTAAATATAAAATGGAAGAGAAGAAAAAGAAAGAGAAAGAAAAAAGAAAGAAAAATGAAAGAAAGGAGAAAGGAAGGAAGGAAGGAAGGAAGGAAGGAAGGAAGGAAGGAAGGAAGGAAGGAAGGAAGGAAGGAAGGAAGGAAGGAAGGAAGGAAGTAAAGTGGCAAGCTCATATGTGAAAATTATTGTATCACAAATAAAGTCATTAATACAATGGCAGAAAGTCTGCCATTTAAAGTCTGCTAAATTGGAGTGTTCCTTTAGGAATGACAGCATCAAACAAATAAAGTTGTCCAGAAATTCAAAACCACAATACTAAGAATTTTATGGGTATATATACTCAGCTGCCAGGCTTCCTGGATGAAAGCCAGGTTTAAACATGGTGACATGTTTGTGGGTGTGGTTACAGCTGGTAGGCTTTCCGAGAAGATATAGGGGAGGATGCCCACCAGTCGCTCCAAATAAAAAGCCCTGGTGATATCAACGCAACAAGCTGCATATCTGAAGTGTGGTCAGATTGGCATTTCCTCAGGGAATCATAGAGGATCCATGATTGGGAAACAGTGATTTTGGATGATGGAGGCAGTAAGCATGGCTTTGGTAGTGTTGGGGTTTGGCCCACCATCTCCTCCCAAGATGGCCAACTTTCTTTAGTTTTGGACCGGTATAGTCATAATATTTCATGGCTCTGTTTACCATTTGTTTGAGAAAAGAGTGCGTCTATGAAGCTGGCTTGTTTTGAACATGGCCTACAATACCATTTCTAAGGAGAAAGGCAATGTTACCTGGATGAGAAAACAGGATTACAAGCATATGCTAGAACTATTCTAGGGAAAAAAAAAAAGGAACAAGTGTTCAGTACAATTTGATAGCAGAACATAGAAAGAGTTTGGATACGAGCTGCTGAAAGACTGTGATGAGAGGAAAAAATGGAAGAGAAGATCCAAAGATCAAAACCTTCTGTGTCAGCCTGTCATCAGTGGTCAACTGTTAAATTATAAAGATATTCCTAGGAACATGGAGGATGGTTAACATAGGCCCATCTTCAAGTTCACCTCTCTGGTATGAGTACATGAGGAGCAGATGAATGGCCAAGCCAGAATATGATTTGGAAGTATTTGTGTGAAAAGGATGCTATGAAGTCCTCAGGCATTCTGGTGAGGAATATTTGAAACAGCCTGTGAGCCAGAAAGAGCTACAGGTCAGAAGGGGAGGTGAGGCAGGTTGCAAACTTCACTCCTTTCCCAAATTTGTCTAAAGCGAGAAAGCCATGGTAGAACAGACTATGAGTCCTGGAGGAAAGTTATGATGGATAATCAGTTAATAGTAAAAAGAGTAGATAAGATAGACTGAAGAATCTTTTAAATAAACACCACAGAATTATGTTCCCAAGAGAAATTAAGAAATCAGAGTTCTTTTCTGCCTAGCATGTAAAAATTTATAGTTGTGTCCCCACAACTTCTGAATATGTTGAGGATATGTGAGCAGGAAATTCCTTTGAGGCCATGCTTCTAAAAATTTCTTATAGAGTCCCTTTGGGGGAAAGCAGAGAATTTTTACCCAGGAAGATAAATTATTGAAGCAAATCTCTACTGACTCCAATTTTGTATAAGGGGGTGGTGGTGAGGATCCAGCCCATGTGAGGGATCCTCACACATGTCATTGAATGCTCCCTTATTGAACTCCCGTCCAAGCTCTACTTAACTCCATTTTAACTGTTAAATCTTGCAAATTTTTATCAGCAAACCTGAACTATCTTGCAAACCTCCCAAGTCTTGTCATTTGAATCCACTCTAGCGTTGTGTCTAGACCTGAGCTCTGTAGTTAGCACCTGGGGTTTTCAGCAAGAGAGTTATTGTTTAGGAAACCCCTCCTGTGATTTTCTGAAATCAGAGTACCCAAGAACCACTTACACTTCTATCTTTTCCACTCTGCTTACTGTCTACATAATGTGGAATTTGGGGTTCCCTATGAGATTACCAGTAACCAGGCACTTCTTCTATGCATTGCTAAACCTCATCTGTTTTTCTCAGCAAGACTGGTCACCAAGCACACTTCTGTAAGCAGCACATTTCATGCACTTGTTTTTACAAGCCCTTTGGCATTTCTAGGCTTTTCTTTGCTTTCACTCAGTCCACAAACCAAAGCGTGTATCTCTTAAGACTTCCCTAGATCACTCACTATTCAAGGAAAGGAACTACTTGATATTAATGGTTATAGCAGAACATCTTGACTAATAATTAAAAATAATACAATAATGATAATAATAATTCAAAACAAGTGAGGTCGCAGTGCCTGAGACTGAAGAAAAAGCAAAATGGTCTAAGCACATTTTTTTTTGCCTGTAGAGGTCCAGGGTTAGATTTCCAGCAGCACTCAGCCTCTAAGCACAGAATAGAAGTAACCCTGAGCTTCGGGGTTACTCCCCAAAGAAAACAAACAAAACTATCCTCGCAATAGAGGTTTCACACACCCCTTATTTATAGTTATTGATTCATGAGATAATTCATTCATGTCTCATTCATTCATTTATTCTTCTTCTAAAAATCCTTGAATGTACCTTCTCACTAGATTTTTCACTTCTAAGGATTATTTTTTATTTAAATTCCATCATCAAGTTTCACTTTTCTTGAGAGAGTTGTCAAGGGTGAGGCTCGGAAGAGACAAAGCGAACTTGGCTGTCAAAGTGTCTGTTATAGCTGGGGGTGAGGAGGTGGAAAGGTTGACATCCTGTAGTTGGAAACATCTGGCAGAGAAGCAAATCTGATGATGAATCTCACCTAAAGAACTTGGCTTTTTGCCTAAGCCTCCATAAGTATGTTCCCTAGCACCATCATGGACTAAAGAGATTTCAACATGTGTGTTCAGAAAACTAATAAGACCTTTGTTTAAGAAACTATTAGTTCACCTTCTGTTTGGGGGTTGGCGTGTTGGCTTTTTTGTTGTTGTTTATTTTGTCCTCTTTTTTGTTTTTTGTTTTGTTTTGTTTTGTTTTTTTTCTGGGGAGGGTCACATCTGGTGACACTCAGGGGTTACTCCTATCTCTGAGCTCAGAAATTGCTCCTTGCTAGGGGAACCATATGGAAGGTGGGGGATTAAACCGCAGTCCATCCTAGGTTAGCGTGTGCAAGGCAAACACCCTACCACTTGTGCCACCACCCCAGCCCCTGTTTTGTCCTTTTAAAATTCTTATTACGCTACAACCAATCATTAAGCATTTAGTTTTTATTATAACCTTACAGTTGTTTTGGTTCCTGAAAAATTGATGGTATATAATTATTTAGTCTCCTATACATCTGAAGATCTCTTTAAAATGCTTTTGGGGATTAGTTTCTCAGTAAAATGTTTCACTGAGCTTGGAAAAGGAGTCAGATTAAACTTCTTTACAGAGGCCTCAGTCAGTTCTTTGGTTGAGAGCCCCTGTTCTTGGCAACTTTGATATTAGTTGGATAGTTTCAGTTTTCAACTTGTTTGTTTAAAAGATGTGGTAGAACTACTAGAATACAAAAAACACCATACAAAAATGCTCTCTGCATTCCTATATTCATAGCAGCACTATTTATAGTAACCAAAATCTGAAAACAACCCAGATGCCTGACAACAGATGACTGGCTAAAGGAACTTCGGTACATCTACGCAATGGAATACTATGCAGCCGCTAGGAAAAATGAAGCCATGCAATTTGTCTATACATGGATGAACATGGAGACTATTATATTGAGTAAAATGAGTATGAGGGCGACAGACAGACACAGAATACCTCACTTATCAGTGGGATTTAAGCAAAATAAAAGTCAGTATGGTAATAATATTCAGAGACAATGAAAATGAGGGCTCAAAGGACCAACCCATGATATGAATCTCACCACAAAATGTGGCAAGCACAGTTAGAGAAATTATTGCACTAACAACTGCCTTGACAATAATAGTGAGACAAAGCATTCAAACCTTCCTCCTGCTATTGCTCAGGAAAGACTCCAGCCAAATAAGGGGTGGGTTTTCCATAAAGGGTTTAATTGAACAAAACAGGTAGGTGGAGGCCAGAGAGATAGCATGAAAGTAAAGCGTTTGCCATGCATGCAGAAGGTCAGTGAGTCAAATCCTGGCATCCCATATGGTCCCCTGAGCCTGCCAGGAGCGATTTCTGAATGTAGAGTCAGGAGTAACCCCTGAGCACTGCTGGGTGTGACCCAAAATCCAAAAAAAAAAAAAAAAAAGAAAAAAGAAAAAAGAAAACCCTAAAAACAAACAAACAGAAATAAACCCAAAAAACACGTAGGTGGGGGCAGTGTCTTACAGCAATTCTGTTCAGAAACTCCTACCTAAATCCCTCCAACCAATAACTCTGTCCACTTACAACTCTCCAATCAACTCTCCTCCAACTCTACCCCCACAGTATTCCAGCAAGAGTTCTTATGCTCCCAGGACAATTACCTCTCAATTTGACACAGTTCTTAACTGAGAGGACAACTTCATTTTTAAAATGACTGATCCCTTTTTTGGGATTGATCTCCATGAGTGAGAGAGAGAAGTAGAATGCCTGTCCTGAAGACAGCAAGGGGTGGGGAAGGAGGGAAATGGGGGACATTGGTGGCGGGAAAGTTACACTGGTGAAGGATGGTGTACATTCAACAACTGAAACCCTACAGTGAACATTTTTGTAGCTATGTTGATTAAATAAAGAAATTATTTTATTTTATTTTTTATTTTGGGGCCAAACCCTGTGATGCTCAGGGGTTACTACTGGCTATGCGCTTAGAAATCACTCCCGGCTTTTGGGACCATATGGGTTGCCGGAGGCTCATAGTGCGGTCTTTCCTAGCCCTACCTCTTGCGCCATCATTCCGGCCCCAAGACATTATTTAATTTATTTATTTTTAAGAAATTATTTTAAATAAATACTTTTCAAGTTCCTTTTAAAAAGATGTGGTAAAATCTCACAAGGATTTCTGAGAAGGTGGCGAAGAGAGGAAAGTGCATTATACACAGCACACCACCCTCTTATCTGTTTTAGGAAGTGCCTGCTGCTATAACAAAATTGCATAGACTAGCCATTTTATTAACAACAGATGGCTACTTTTCCTGGTTCAAAAGACAATAAATTTAAAATAAGGGGGTCATGATGAAATGAGAGTGCTCTTCTGACTCTCCATGGGGCATGAGGTTGCTTCTCATATGCTCCTAACCTGACCCGATTTCCATCGAGGCACAATTTGGCAAAACTTCTGTAATAGTTTACATAACTGTTTGTGGTGTGTGAATGACTATTCTGATCTTGTGCCAGCTTTTGTTTCTTGCAATATATAATCTCTGTTTAAACCAAACACTAGAATAAAGGCATATCAGGAATTTATAATTCCTTGATTCTTTTTTGGGTTGACAGACTCACGAACCTTGGAACCAGGTGTCATAGTTGCCTGACAAGTGTCATACTTGTCAGGATTCAGTACAGATTGTATGCAACCAGCACACTGGAAGGTGGTGGTGGTATGACAATTCATATACTACTGATGCATGGTACCCAGTGGCCAATCTCTTGGTGCCTTGGGCACCTCTCCAGGCATGGCTGATGGTAGACAACTCCCAGGCCATTCTGGAGAAAGGCTTGGCCTCTGAGAGGGCAAGCTGGATTCTAAGGTAGACACTAGGTTGTCTTCTCCTGTTGCCAGCAGCAGGTTTTGGGCCATACTGAGACAGAGGAAGTTAATCCCGAGACACTATAGCTCAAAGCAGAAATCCTGGGCAGAAGATTCCTGTGACAGGACCCAACTTTCAAGACACTAGTACTGGAGACCGAGGTCTCAAGACCTCCTGGGATAGGAGGATAAAGACCACACACTTCACCAAGCTAATCTGGTAGTTTTGCAGAGGATGAAGCAGACATAGCCTTTACCTTAGGTCCTGGGGGTCAGTATCAATGGGGATCTCCCCCACAGATAACAGCACACCACAGATCGCCCCTATACTAGAAGACTTGTGAAAGCATTTCAGATAAATAGTAGAGGAACCCTTAGTCTGGCCTTTATACTTAAGGGACCTGGGGATAGATGGATGGTTTTCACCTACTCTGGGGGTGAAAAAGAGGATGGGGGTTACTCTGCAGCTATCTTTGAGGCAGAGGTTACAGAATAGTTCACTAAGGCTAAGCTGGGTGATGGCTGCTATTAGTTTGGTGTAGGAGACAGCAAGAAACCTTCATGAGAATATGAATAAATGACAGTTCTACACAGATCACTGGTACAGGTGGGTGCCAAGCTGTCAATATGTCAGGCCACATTTATCTCTAATTTATGTTCATATTATAATCATTTTAGCAGCTGTGAGAGCCACTCATTTGCACAGTGTTCCACTGCCTCCTGGCGCTCCCAAGAGGGCTGTGCTCATGCTCTATATGGAATACCTCCTTTATAAAGCAATCACCATGCTCACCAGTCCAGATGAGGTAAAAAGCTTCTTCCTAGAGTAGCCCATTGGCTGCAGAAATGGGGGTTTCCTCAGCAGCCACTCATGACCAGATGTAGGCTGACCTGCTGGCAGCTAGTAGAGACTGCGTCAATACACACAGGAAGCCAAACACTACTGTTGTAGTCGCTACTTGACAGCATCTGGCTGAGAAACAAAATCCCAGGGTGGGTGTCAAAGGAGGGGACATCGATTTAAAGATCCAGTTAGCGAAGCAGGCCAACCACAAGCTTGGGGATTACTTGATAAGCTGAGAAGGGGGGGTTACCTCCCAAAGGACACATCAGATAGATGATGGATGGGCACCAGTGGTCACATGTGAAGGTAGCGTCAATATACAGTAATACTTGACTTACTGGACTTTGGATGGAGTGCACTCTTTTTTTATTTTAAATCTAAAGTTTCAAAGTCCTGTATCATCTGTCACTGGGGAAAAGGGAAAGAAGTTCAGTGATGACCCATCCACACGCTCCTGGTGATGGTCTGCCAGAGAGAATATATCATATATGTGTCTCCCATCCCAAAGTATATTTGTAGGGAAGTTTCATGAGTTTGGGTTGAATACCACACATGGCAAATTGCTGCTGTGGGCCGGAGCAATAAACACCTTGCAACCAGCCTCCAAGTCATCTGAGCATCCCCAGCAGTAAGCAGTACTGGCTGCCTAAAGACAAAAGATATAACTGCACCTATAGGAGAGCTAGAGAAGGTGGGGAGTGAGCACCAGGTACACACAGTCCTTACAAATCTAAATCCTGTGTGGCATATCTTTAGCTGGCATGAATGACATTGGGCTTCCAGTAGCTTAATAGGGTGATGCCGCCATAATATTCAACAGTCATGTCAGTGCATGACCTCATAGACATGTGAAACATGAGATGGGCACCATCCACTTCATGACCAAGCTGGTGAACTCTTTCTTTTTTGTTGTTGTTGTTGTTGCTGTTGGTTTTTTGGGGGTCACACCCGGTGACGCTCAGGGTTTACTCCTGGCTATGCACTCAGAAATCGTTCCTGGTTTGGGGGACCATATGGGATGCTGGGAGATGGAACCATGGTCCATTCTAGGTTAGCACCAGCAAGGCAGACACCTTACCACTCTGCGCCACTGCTCTGGCCCTGGTGAACACTTTCTTGACTGTTAAGATCACTCAGGGAGTACCACCTCACACCACAGAGACTGGCACACATCACAAAGAATGAGAACAAGCAGTGTTGGTGGGGATGCGGTGAGACAGGAACTCTTATCCACTGCTGTTGGGAATGCCAACTAGTTCAACCTTTCTGGAGCGCGATATGGAGATTCCTTCAAAAACTGGAAATTGAGCTCCCATATGATCCAGTTATACCACTCCTAGGAATATACCCTAGGGACACAAAAATACAATACAAAAACCCCTTCCTTACACCTATATTTATTGCAGCACTATTTACCATAGCAAAACTCTGAAACAACCAAGATGCCCTTCAACAGATGAATGGCTAAAGAAACTGTGGAACATATACACAATGGAATACTATGCAGCCGTCAGGAGAGATGAAGTCATGAAATTTTCCTATACATGGATGTACATGGAATCTATTATGCTGAGTAAAATAAGTCAGAGAGAAAGAGCAATGGTCTCACTCATCTATGGGTTTTAAGAAAAATGGAAGACATTTCTCAACAATTTTCAGAGACAAAAGAGAGGAGGGCTGGATGTTACAGCTGACCTCATGAATCTCACCACAAAGAGTGATGAGTTTAGTTAGAGAAATAACCACATTGTGAACTATCCTAACAATGAGAATATATGAGGGAAGTGGAAAGCCTGTCTAGAGTACAGGTAGGGGCAGGGAGGAGAGGAAGGATATTTGGGTCATTGGTGATGGGAATGTTGCACTGGTGATGGAGGGGTGTCATCTGATATGACTGAAACCCAACTACAATCATGTTTGTAACCAAGGTGTTTAAATAAAAAATATTATTAAAAAAGTGAATTTACTCAGAGTGATGGCATGAATAGGAGGGAATGCAATAAAAAAAAATCACTCAGGGCCAGAACCAATTCACCTTTTACCTTCACATGAGAAGGACAACAGTAGATCTTCCTAATGTTGCCCCAGGACTACTTACCTAGCCCAATGCTTTCTATAAGAGGTTAATGAAGTTGGAATTTGCTAACTGAAAGTGGCTCAGCATTGTCATAATATTATATTCATAATTTTTTCTAAACTAGTGATTCTTTTATAGCTTTAGAGAGTTCCTTTCTTATTCACATATATGACAGCATGCTGATGGAGTCAAGGACCACAAGTTCAAGAGATATGGCCTGTCTCTTAAGTCCTTAAGGACTGATTGGTCAGGTAAAACTATACTAAACTTCCCTATTCTCTGCGTAACATGGTGGCAGCCAGTATATGTATCTTCATTAAGTGCTGCTGTAATATATTGTTGTGGTCTCTGTATGAAGTGCTCCATCCTCTATAGCAAAGGAAAACATCAGGAGAGAGGAGACATGTAGATTGTGGAGCAAGCACCATAATTGGGTATAATCTGAGGCATATGGCCAGAGCTAGTTGCTATTGTGCTAACTGCCAATCAGGCCAGACTTCTGGCCAAACTTGACTCAACAAAACTTATGTTAGAGAAGCATCAAAGGTGGAAGAGGAATGTGTATCCTGGCCCTCCTAGGACTTTGTTCCCTCCCACATAATGTCCTCCAGACTCAATAAAAGCCTGACAAACATTCTGGTAGCTCCTTACTTCTCTCTCAGGCTGATTCTACTGAATGGAGAACCTTGGTGACTAGCACAGAGCAGGCACCCAACACTTATACACTTATGATTATAGCTTCTCCTAGAAGAAAGGGTGCAGGTGCTTACATAGGCATCTTTCATAAGGTCATATGTCACCTATGAGACGTCACCTAAGACCTAGGGAATTCAGATATTAACATATATATTTTTTATTTTTATTTTGATCATATTGGCTTACATATCTTTCACAGTAGTATTTTAGGTACATATAAACATTGAATCAGGGGAATTTCCATCACCAAATTAGTCCTCCCCCCACCCCCATTCTCTTCCTGCAACTCATATCCCCCATCATCACCCCCCAGGCTGCTAGAGTAAGTGGTCCCCTCTGTGTCTAGCTTACTGTTAGTGATCATATATCTGTTTGGTCCTGGTACCCTCACTTGTTTCCCCCTCTATTTGAGAGGCGGAGCTAGATAGTTCGAGTTATGTGGTTTTGTTTGAAGGAAAAAAAAGCAATAGAATGGGGTAAAAAAAAATCAAATAAGTTGAAAATGGGTGGAGTCCTTCTAGAGGCTTTCAACCTCAATTTGAGAGAGGACAGAAAAAGGTAACTGAAACACCACAACAATACAGAAAGAAATATCAAATAAAATATCCAGTGAGAACTACAGCAATAAAGACAAGCACCACACAATAGTCTCAGTCCTGAAATCAAACCATGCCGGAGTGCAAAAAGATAGAGAAAGATAAAATAAAATAAAATTGGAGACATCAACTTCAATATCTACACCAAAATAAAGTCAAAAAAATCAATCAATAAACATATATGTGGATAAAAGGATTATTTTGTGCTTGTTTTTCTCTTCCCCCCCCCCCCCCCGCATAGGCCAGTAACTATTGGGGACATTCTAGAGGGAATTCCCTTGGCCTAGGAGATACAGGGTTTCTCTACCCCTGAAGTGTACTGTCATGGGATTAACTATAGATTCCTTGCATGATCATTTACTCTCCCCTTGGTGCTTTAGTGGTGTATGGAAGACTTCTGCTTCGTCATGGATGGTAACATTAGACCTCTTTATCTAGAGATCTTGGTGTCTGTATCAACATATTACCCAAATATTCAGAGCATAGCATGGCCTAACTTTTTTTCTTAACAGATTCATATCCTTTGGGGCGAGTCACACTTTGCTATGTGTATTTCCAGGGAAAGAAGGAAAGAAGGAAAAGAAAGAAGACAGCATGTATGTGCTTATATGTGTGTGTAAGAGACAGATATGTGCGTTTGCTGGAGGATGTAGTATATATCTATGAGTGGTTTCATAGCATTTTAAGCCCATATTCAGTACCCACTTACCACCCATAGTAGGGATGGGTAAGAATGGTGTCTTACTGTTGATGTGGTTCTGTGAAATATTCAGAGAACTGATCACTTTAATGTAGATGGAGAAGTGTGATTTCATCTGGGTTAAAAGAAGATGGCAGTGACAAATTTCAAGTGGGATATGGAGACGCTAGCTAGCAACAGAACCTGTGTACTTTAGCTCCCTCCCCAGAACGATAAACAGGATTAGAGAATATTTATAAGATTCTGCACAAGCTTCATCCCTAACACTGCAGATATCCTTGTCTGTCTATTGTTGGGACCTGCATTCTGAACAAGGAGAGACGCCATTTTGTAAAAACCACATGGCAGACTACTTCTTAGGTTCTGAGCAGGGAGAGGCGCCATTTTGTAAGGACCACATGGTGTGAACCACATGATGGGGTTTCAGAATCTTATTTCCATAGATCCGCCCCCAATCTACCTGGCCATACCAGGTAGCCTATCAAAGAAGGACAAGGGCGCAATAAGAAGGTACCCCTAGGCAAGAGCCAATCATTTTAAGGATCATCAGAAAGCTGGAACCTCCCTGTACCCCTTCCCTATATAATGACTTTGAATGGGGTTCATCTCCTTTGGGGGATGGCCCTGGCTGACCGTTGGGGGGGGTCTTATTGGCAGACGGATTAAAGTATTAAACTTTATTCCAGTTGTGTGGTCTCGTCCTTCTACTCTGGAACCCTACATTTATAATGTTGTGTCCATGAGTGTACTCTTGGACCTTCATTCCTTCTGCTACCATGCACCTAGTGTAAATCTAAGATCAGGAGATTTTTCCTTCCTACTCCTTGAGAATCTGGCAGCCTCAGCTGACTGTGGCAAGGCAAGACTGAGTTCTCTGGGCCTGTAGCCTGTGCTATCTTTCACGCCTTGTGCTTAGAGATTCTGTGCATGGCCCAGTGGTCTCCTGGAGTCATCTTGAAGTACTTCATGCTTTCTGTTTAACAAAAGGCCCACACATTATGCTGTCAGTCAAGTTTGCAGTGTCAGGAAAATGCTTCTGACCCTGAGAATATTCGAGCAGGGTGACTTCCTGACCTCGTTTCCTGAAGCCTGAGTATCTGTTGCTCATCATCTGTTGCCTCTTTCTACTCTTTTTTACTTAAAAAAAAAAAAAAAGGCAAAGAAACAGCACAGTAGAATTTCTCCTGTAGCATTTCTGGTCATCTGGGGTCGTATCGAGGGAAATTGTGATTGTTTCTAAAATTGTGATTGTGTGACTAAGAAGAACTTGATCAGGGACAGTGACAAAAATATTGCTCCAAATAAGATTGAAGCAGGGATCAGAGAGATAGCACAGCAGTAGGGTGTTTGCTTTGCACACAGTCGATTCAGAGCGGACAGTGGTTCAACTCCCAGCATCCCATATGGTCCCCCGAGCCTGCGAGGAGTGATTTCTGAGCCAAGAGTAACACCTGAGCGTCGCTGGCTGTGACTCAAAAACCAAAAATAAATAAATATATAAATAAAGAAGTAAAAACCGAAGCCCAGGGACAAGCGCTGCTCCAAGTCTGGCTACAAATTACATGAGCTTCCGTCAGCCCCACATTAACCAGCAAGCTTTTTCCACTGATCTGGAACAGGGAAACCAGACTCAGAAACCTCCAATGGCTCATCTTTAGCTGGATTAAAAGTAAATATGAGGTGTTTAGAAGGACGGTGCCTCCATCTGTTGATACAGCACATGAACTGAGATCTTACTCCCTCCTTTCATTCCTCCCTGCTCTAGCCCCATCCTGCCCTCTCAGCTGAAGCTCTGGGTGTGAGCATTCAAGAGCAGAGTGACTTTTTTCAAAATGTCCAGCATGATAGACCAGTACCTAGCATGTCATGCTGGCCACTTCACCCCCAGAGAGAAGTAGTCTCACCATGCAGCGGTGATCTCCGTGTTTTTTTGTTTTTGTTTTTGTTTTTTTTTTTTTTTTTTGGTATCAGGTCAACATTATATACTGTATTTATTGCAAGTTAGACAAGAGGACATTCTTACTTTGAGTTTTCATCAGATTGATTATATCATCACTTTGTGGATGATGAAACTAGTGTTCAGGGATGCTATGAAACTATCTAAGGTTGACAATATTCCTATTTAAGCTAGAATTTTGACAATGGAAACCAGGCTTTTCCACCCATGGCATTTTATTATCTTTGTACTGTCAATATGTTTCACTGGGCTTTTGTGTCTAATCTGACTCATTACAGGCAAAAAATCTGTTGGCCCCACTCTTTCCTTGTCCTTCACTGGCACATGTAAATGGATGGTGCAGGAAGCCCAATAATTATTTATCTCTAATCTTGAGAAAATCTTAAGAAATCTTAAGAAAATCTGTAATCTTAAGAAAATCTCTTTGCCTTTTCAAAGGATGCATCTACTCATTGTGTAAGGCTCTTTAGCATACCTGGTCAGTGAGAACCATTGATGGTGAGAGCAATGGTGGCAGCAAATGTTTACTAAGCACACTTCACCAGCATGGACTCATTCAATGCACACAGGAAACCTGAGAGTTACACATTATCATTACTTTCACTTTCCGATGATGAAATGATGGTCCCTGGCAAGTCATGAGATCATTTATTGAGTCATATGGCAAACAATCTGTAAGCACCTGTCATATGTCAAACCTAGTGCAAGAAACAACAGTGAGCAAAGTGCAACACAAACCCAGTGTCAGACACAAATCAGGACTATTCAAGGAATAACCAGGAATGAACAAAGGAAAGATGGTTGAAAGGAAGAACATGAAGGTGCAGTGTATGGTGTGATGAGACCTGGCCTGTTTAAGGAATTGTCATAAAATAAAGTCAGTGAGCAGAAGTGAATGTGAGAAGAGCATGGGTCCAAAGAACCTGAATAAGAGAGAATAAAAGAGTGTGATCACCGTCGGTACAAGGCAGATGTGTAAAAATGCCACATCTGAAATGTGAACCTTTCAGCCTGTACCATAACTAAAAGATGTGTAAACGGTGTGGTCATGAGTGAGACCTCCAATGACCATGCTTGAGTACTACTGCGACCCCCAACATGGACTCGAACCAGAAAGGGAAATGAATGGTAGATGCCAATTTGAGGGGGCCAGAGAGATAGCACAGTGGTAGGGAGTTTGTCTTATCACAGCCGAACCAGGACAGACAGTAGTTCAAATGCCAGCATTCCATATGGTCCCCCATGCCTGCCAGGAGCAATTTCTGAGCGCAGAACTAGGAGTAACCCTTGAGTGCCGCCACCGCCAGGTATGACCCCAAAACAAAACAAAGAAAGAAATAAAAGTAAAGTATTTTCTTTCTAATTCCATCACCTGGAAAACACACTCAGAATATTTTAGCAAGCACCAAAGTACAATGCCCCCTCCTTTCCTTGACGCCATCATTGCAATACCAAGAAAGGAAGGGAAATGTGACTAGAGAGAGAAACTAAACAACTTGCCCAAATTGCTTAACTTGAACTAGTGGCTTGAAATTTGAATTCAGAACGCCTGACTCCAGACCATACATTTTAACACTAGAATGAATGAACGAACGAGTTATTGAATAAGTAATTGAGTGAATGAAATTACTAAGCGAGTTAAGATCTTTACTCTCTCCTTTTTTCATTCCTCCCTGCTCTAACCCCATTCTGCCCTTTCTCCCAGCTGAAGCTCTGAGAGTGAGACTTTAAGACCTGGGTAACTTTTTTCCAAATTTCCCAAACTCCTGAAGAATCACTGTCCTTGGTTTTTTTGGGGTGCTCCTCATTGCCCTGGGCCTCCCAGGAGCTGTCAATGTTTAGATACAGGATTTTCTCCCTTCCTGTCACATTGATGGATTTGGCATCATTTGCCTTTTCAACATCTTGGGGCAAGGGAAAGAGTGGAGGAAGCAGCAGGTTTTATGCATCAAGGAAGGTTATTATTTATCAACGTATTAGTTTCTGTTATTTTTTTCTGTCCTCTAGTGTATAATCAGAGCTCATAAAAGTGCTACTGTGTGGGAGGTCTACATTTCCTCTCGATGAAGCGTCCCCAGATGGTCATATATTCTGACACTTCATGCCTCCCTGCCTGTTTCAGCTATTCTTTTAGCCTCTCTCTTCCTTTTCACTCCAGGTCCACAGCCCTTCACGATCTACCTTGAGTTTATCATCCCCAACACTGTAACTCTGACACCCGCCTCGAAGTCTGTTTTCTCCTTGACGTGGCTTCATGTCTGCTCTCTGCTTTGATTCAAAAATCCCTCTTTACTGAAAACCTGACTCCCAATGGCTGCTGGATTTTCTTGCTTTGTGGAAGTCCCTGATACCTACCACTCCCTTCTCCAATACTCACGTTACATATTCTGACCTCACTATGAGATCTGGGAATAATAAGCATCTCATTGTGTTTCAATTAACCAACTTACTATTTCAGAAGATGTGGGATAAAAAGAAAAAATATGATCCTAGACACAGCAGTCTACTACTACACAGCAGTACTACTACTACACACCAGAGACCATCACTGCAATCCTAATTGGAATTGGAGCATTCCTTCTTTCCCCCCATACTACCACCTCCTATCAGGACCAGCTCCTTGGATTAGTAATTCTGTCCTGAAGACATTGGCTTTGTAGAATGACTTTGCATACCTCAGACTTGGCAGAAGTGGGATCATATGCTCTCTCAGTCTTGAGTCAGATATGTGATCTCGAGAAAATCCTTCAAATTTGGAGACTGTTCTTTTCTCATCCCTCCGATGAGAACAATAAAAACAAAGACCCTTTTTACAAAACTATTGTGAAAATTCACTGGATGTGCATGTATAACTATGCATAGAACCAAATAGTCTTACATTAAAACATAGATGAATCTCTTTAATGTAGAATAGATATTCTCCTTTCATTTCACTTCATTGCTATGAAAGGCATACATTCTCTTGGCTAAGGAAACCTGTGTCTAAACCCAAGACTCATTATTTCTCAACATAAAAAAGGGTTTGGTTTGTCCTTGCCTTGTTCTTTTCCAAGACAACATGAACAAGAAATCCAGTGTCAATTTTTTTAACTGTTGTGTTATTTAAATATTTTATTGTGAACATTTTAAATTAATCATAACAAGAGTAATAGCTTAAACAATCTATCAGCCAGTTTCAATTTTTAGAATGTTTCATCTTGTATATTATATGTAGATGCATACAGTCATCCACACAAATTTCTGTATGTGTGAAATATTACTGACATAAAAACCCTTCATCCCAAACTAGTTCAATCAACATTTCCAGAAGTCATTCTTCTCCATTATACCAAAAACAATAGACACTGGCCAAATGAATTATTTTCTACTAACATTTAGTACTTAATTCACATTGAAATTTTCCCAATTATTCCCCAAACACATCTTGCAATGAGTTTGTTGGAATTTGGAAACTATCAGATGCATTTGGTGGTTCAGTCTCTTAAATCTTTCAAAACCTAGAATAGACCATATTTCCATTTACTCCCCTAAACATGAGAAATCAGTCAAAAGTGCTAAGAGATTGGCCTGACAGATCTCTCTAGTAGGGTACAGTTTCCCCTTCTGTGATTCTCAAGTTATGGAGCAAAGGGAGCACCTGACTGTTCTTTCCTATTTCCCTATTACCTTTGCTCTTCTGGTGTTGTGCCACAAAGAATCTTCATAGTTCTCCATGGTCAACTTTGAACCTCTAACCAAATTACAAGTTCAGAGAACTAGAGAAATTTCTGTCTCCTAAGAGATGAAAGGAGCATTCACAGATCAGGTGGCATCTACACTAGCTCTTAATGGCTGCCTTAAATAGGCAGAATAGAGAAGTATATGAAAGATTTTGAGTAGTGGCAACAGCATAAGCAAAGATACAGAAGTCAGAAAACTAAAGATAGGTACAAGAAATTATGAGTCATTCTGTTCAACTACAGACTATCTAAGCCCTGTGCATGCACCCCACAGTTGTGGAAATACATAATGTGTGGTCCTTTTACAGAAAGACCCAACCATCAACTCTAATTACACTCAAGGTCCAGAACAAAGGTTTACATTCAAGAGTCAAAACAAACATCTCTTGACTGTTCCCCCTTATACTCTGTTAATTAGCTCACAGGGAATAGCCTTTATTCTTCCTCCTTGATCCCATAGGGCTGATCTCACTGCCTCTTCTCTTTACCACTGCTGCCAAGAACAGGTCTCCTAGCCTGTTCTCTGAGGATAGACCCTTGGAAGTAAAACAATTCTTCCTCCTAAATGATTAGCCTCTTATAAACTTAAAAAAGTATTATACTGGAACCGAAGTGATGGCACAGCAGTAGGGTGTTTGCCTTGCAATCAGCTGACCCAGGACAGACCACGGTTTGATCCCCCAGCATCCCATATAGTCCCCCAAGCCAGGAACAATTTCTGAGCACATAGCCAGGAGTAACCTCTGAGCATCACCGGGAGTGGCCCCCAAACGAAAACAATTATAATAATAAAATAAGTATTATACTAAAATACACCAAGGATAAAGACACTTAGAGGAGAGGGGAGGGTGGAATCTCGATCTCTATACTTATAGTTGATCATAAACTAGGTGGTAGTAACTAGATAGGAATTTAGTCATTAGTTTCTCAGCAAGAAAGAACATTCTTAAAGCTCTACAAATGCTTCAATCTTGAACTACAGCAAAAAGTAGGTTTAGAGAACACTAATGTAAGGGCAAATGATTTTGGTGAAAATACCAGCTTATAGATAGCAGTTGACTGTAAAATATAGATGCTTTTTCCTGAAATGAATATTGAGACCAGATGAAGAGATAATGCAGGCAGTAGGATGCTCGCTTTGCACACAGTAGACCCAGGTTTGATGCCTGACATTGCATATGGTGTTCCGAGAATCACCAGAAGTAATTCTTGAGTACAGAGCAAGGAATAACTTCTAAACCATTCGAGGTGTGACCCCCAAACAAAACTAAACAAAGAAAAATATTTAAATAGAGGAAATTAACACCAAGAATAACTCCTTGGGTAACCTTCAAGGCTGGGAAGCAAAAAGAAATTCATGAGAATTGTCCTCCCTCCACCTCCGCTCCCATCCTGCCTTCCATTGCCTCCACCCTCAGCCCCGGGGCTGCTAGAATGAGGACAATTCAGTGGTGGGATTTCCCCTGATTTAATGTTAATATGTACCTAAAATATTGCTGTGAACGATATGTAAGCCACTATAATTAAAATAAAAAATATAATTAAAAAAAAGTAAAAAATATTTCATGAGAAGACAGAAGGTATTTGTTCTGAGAAGGAGGAAGAGAACCAGTCCAACTCTATGTAACAGAAATCAGGCATTTTTTTTTTTTCATTTTAAGGTGGGAGAAATATCTGGGCCACACCCAACCATGCTCAGGGCTTACTCTTGGCTCTGTGCTTAGGAGTTACTCCTGGAGGGCTCAGAGAAACCATATGTGATTCTAGGGATTGAAAACAATTGCATAAAAGTCAAGTACTTTATCTGTGTACTATTGCTCTGGCTTCATATCAATACAGAAGGATTGTGGCATTGTGGACCCACTTTTGGGAGGGGGTCACACTCAGCAGTGCTCAGGAGTTACTCCTGGCTCTGCTCTCAGAAATCACTCCTGGTAGGCTCGAGGACCATATGAGATGCTGGGATTCAAACCAGAATCCATCCTGTGTTCGCCGCATGCAAGGCAAAAGCCATACTGCTGTGCTATTGCTCTGGCCCCAGTAGACCCATTTTTACACAGAGATAAAAATTAAGCATGAGACGTTGGACTGAAGCCCAGTACTACCACCAACTTATCTGACCATATCTCTCTTTCCTTGATCCCTCTGCCATCCATAGATCATCTCTCCCTACAGCTCTAGATCCTGTTTTTCTGCTTCCATGGTCCATTGGTATCTTTTATCTCCCTAGTCTCTCAGCCAAGAATATCCTCAAGATATTATTAACAAACACATCTGGATGATGGTGTGGCTCTTCAATAGAGCACATGTTTTGCACATGTGAAGTCCTGGATGTCATTTCTGGTAAAGAAGAAAGAATATACATACACACACACCACACTCAAATACACCTACCAACCTTCTTCTATTGGTGGTAGCACTGGCTTCAGTCCAACATCTCATGCTTAATTTTTAATCTCTGTGTAAAAATGGGTCTACTGTGTGCAGATACTGAGATCTCTAGACACAGAGGTCTGATTGTATCACCCAGGACGGAGCAGAAGTCTTCCAAACACCGCAAAAACACCACCGGGAGAGTAAATGATCCTGAACAGAGTCTATAGTTAATCCCGTGACAATATACTCCAAGAGTGGAGAAACCCCATATCTCTTAGGCCAAGTGAATTCCTTTTCGAATGACCTCAATATTTACTGTGCCAGGGCAGGAGGGAAAAAAAAAAGCAAAAAGCACAAAACATTGTTTATTTTTTATATATTATTTTTTATCTTCATTTATTATTATTTTTTTTATTTACCTATCTATTTTTGGTCGATTTCTTTGTTTGGGTGTGGTTATTGAAGTTGTTGTCCCCAGTTATACTTATTTTTTTCTCTTCTTTTCTTTTCTTTCTTTTTTTTTTTTTTTTTTTTTTTTTTTTTTTTTTTTTTTTTTTTTGGTTTTTTGGGCCACACCCTGTGACGCTCGGGGGTTACTCCTGGCTATGCGCTCAGAAGTTGCTCCTGGCTTCTTGGGGGACCATATGGGACGCCGGGGGATCGAACCCCGGTCCGTCCTAGGCTAGCGCAGGCAAGGCAGGCACCTTACCTCCAGCGCCACCGCCCGGCCCCCTTCTTTTCTTTCTTTATGTGCTATGCCACGTTTCTTATCTCAAGACCATGGCGTTTTTGTTTGTTTGTTTTTTTAAATATGGAACGCTTCACAAATTTGCGTGTCATCCTTGCGCAGGGGCCATGCTAATCTTCTCTGTATTGTTCCAATTTTAGTATATGTGCTGCCGAAGCGAGCACTGTTTTTTGTTTTTTGTTTTTGTTTTTTTGTGGTGCTTATCGTTATAGTTGGAGTCCTCACTGGATATTTGACACTTCTTTCTGTACTGGTGGAGTGCTTCACCTTCTTTTTCTCCTTTGTCTCTCAAACCGATGATGAGAGCCTATAGAAGGATTCCGCCCATTTTTGGCATATTAGACTTTTACCCCAGTTTATTACTTTTCTCTTCTTCAAACAAAACCACGCAACTTGAACTAGCTAGTCCTCCCAGTTAGAGGGGGAAATAAGGGAGGCACCAAGACCAAACAGGTGCAAGATTACTAAGTAGTAGGCTAGGTACAGAGGGGACCACATATTCTAGCAGCCCTGGGGGTGAGGGAAGAGGATATGGGAAGTAGGCCAAAAACGAAGGTGTAGGGAGGACAATTTGGTGATGGGAATCCCCCCTGATTTTATGTAAATATGTACCTAAAATATTATTGTCAACAATATGTAAGCCACTATGATCAAAATAAAAATTATATTAAAAAATGGGTCTACTGGAACAGAGTGATAGCACAGCAGTAAGTGTCCTTTAAATGACTGAAACCCAACTATAATCATATTTGTAATCAAGGTGTTTAAATAAAGATATTAATATTAACAAAAAATAAAACTATCAAAAAAAAAAAGAAATCCGATCATAGGATTCAAGCTCTCGGAATGAGCTCCACTACTTCTATTAATTGCCAGACTTGCTGAGCAAGGCCAGACACTGCATTTAGCTATGATTAAACAGACTGAGTGACAATATGGGCATTTAACAGGAATATGAATTGAAAGATCTTAGAGGGCAAGATAAGAACTTTTGATTTTCAAGTAAGAGAAATGGACATTCTGTATATTTTTTATAAAGGCGTGGTGTGACATCTATATACTAAAGATTATGGAAAATTAGACGTAGCACAAGAACCATCATTGGAGGTTTGCACTTTGACTATTGTACAGATGCAATAACTTTGTACACCAGAAGCTTTCACATTAATACTATCAGAGCTATATTACCTCAATAACCAAAGATACTTTTTGAAAATAAAATACACATGAAAGTTAAAAAAATATATATATATAAATATATATATATTACCACTGTTAAATCAATCAACACCATTAGCTCAACAGATACCTCTTAGATGAAACTTCAGGTATTATTTAATATCTTAGCTGGCTTCCATTATTACTTAATAATTTAATTATTTTCATTTATTGCAATGGCCTCCCACCATGCCTCTGAACTTTTCTTTTTGCTGCTTTTCCTCACCCTCTCTGCACACTCTCTCAGCATTCTCTTCCTCCATATTTGTCTTTGGTGCTGTATTCATTCCATTGCATATGGCACTAGGTGGGGTCCCTCAGGAAAGCTCACCAGCAGTCACCACCATATATATGTTGAAACATATCTTTGTCTTGAATCTGTCTCTTCAGCCCAGACTTTCCTATGAGCTCAAGAACAATATAGGGCTTCTACTTGACTATCAGAAAACTCAATTTTTATGCTATCCTTATCTAAAATGTAGTGGTTCTGCTCTAAATATAACAGAAAGCATTGCAGCATTAGCTGCCCTCTCCAAATCTGAAAAATTGCTTGGCCAAAATGGCGCCCCTTACTTTTCCTTCAAGGCTCCTCATTTTCCTGTTGACCTCGGAGAAGAACAAGTTCTATTCACACAACTGATCCGGCGGGAATTAATGAACTTCTTCTAGACTAATCCATCCTCATGACCCCATTCCTAAACTCTCACTCCAGACACAACTCATCTTCAAGACCTGCTTATTACATTACCCATCACCTCTCTTCTTCCTCCCACCTCTTTCCACTGCCCTTTAGTTCCTGACTTCGACTTTGTGGTATGGGACCTGGTTTCTCTTGAAGTTCTCCTTCCCCTGCTCCAATTTCTCTCAAATTTCTTCTCCACAGGGGCCAGAGCAGTGGCACAAGTGGGAGGTCACTTGCCTTGCATTCGCTAACCTAGGATGGACTTCAGGTTCAATCCCCCAGCATCCCACATGGTCCCCCAATCCAGGAGTGATTTCTGAGTGGATAGCCAGGAGTAACCCCTGAGTGTCACCAGGTGTGCCCCCCCCAAAAAAACCCCCAAAAATTCTTCTCTGTGATATTTTTCTTGAAAGGTCCCCTAACATTTAGATGAACTAATCCAGTTTCTATCTGCACCTCTGCTTTTCTATTTAAATACTTATGTTTCAACACTGTATTCCTGAAACTCGAGCATATATAACTTTGTAATTTACAGCGACTCAGTCTTTTAAAAAAATTAAATGCTTCAATTTCCTCTTATGATTTCAAAGGAATAAAATTTGGAGGTACCAGAAATATGAAGCCAAGATTTTTTTGGGAGGTGTACCTAGGTAACTGAGAGTCACACATCTCTGAGTTATGTTATGTCTTTCTTCCCCATTCGCTCAGTAACTACCATATATGACTTTTGCTTTCAGGAACTTTTTTTCTCACTTAACCCTTGGTAGACCCATGACACACTTTGCATTGATCTAAAATTGCATGTCTCATTTAATCTTTGAATTGCTGACTTATTTTTCAGATTCATCATTGGCATTAACTATTTTAAGATAAGGGTTAGGCATTGTGAAATAATGATTCTCCTATTCTGATTAAGCTTCTATTGAATTAATAGCAGTAATTAAGTAGCATAATAGTTGAAAAATTAAATGTTTAAAAATAAGAATCTATGATGAGAGACAGAAAGATAGTACAGGAGGGCTGGGAGATAGCACAGAAGTAGGGCATTTATGTTATACACAGTCAATCCAGTGGGTCAATGGTGGTTCAAATCCTGGTATTCCATATGGTCCCCTGAACCTGTCAGAAGTGATTTCTGAGTGCAGAGCCAGGAATAACCCCTGAGCACCACCAGGTGTGACCCAAAAAGGAAAAAAAATGTACAGCAAAGTGCTTGCCTTGCATTTGGCTAACTAGGTTCAATTCTTGGCACTGTATGTTGTCCCCCAAGTCTTAATACTAGTGATTTCAGAACATACAAGAGTAAGCCCTGAGCATTGCTGAATGTGGCAAATAATAATAATAACAACAATAAATTAATATCTATAAATGGACAAGAGAAATGGTGCAATAGAGTTGGCACATGCCTTGGATGCTTCCAAACTGAATTTGATGTGAATACCCCATGTGGTCCAAGCACTGCAGGGAATAATCTCAAGCACAGACTCAAGAGTAAGCCCTGAGCTCCTCTGGGTGTGGCCCCAAAACAAAAAAAAATAACAATTCTCAGGAACTCATGTGATTCAATTCACAATTCAACCATAACATACTGTATAGCATCTGTAACCATAGGGAAATTGCTTAATGTACTATAGCTAATTTCTTATCTATACAATTAGGCAAACATCATTGGGCCACTGTGATTTATTAATTAATGAAGTGACAAAATACCAGCAGAAAATAAATTCTTAATAAATATTAAACTAGTAATCAATTGAGATGCTTGGAAGAACTTAATTAAAATTGTTTTTAATAACTGAAAAATAATTTATGGATTTTAGACTTTCTACTAGTTATCTTACCAGTTGTTACATGCTGAGTTAAACATAACTAGCTATAGAGCAGAATATTAGCATAGTTCTCAATAAAATTGTCAAATTTTTCCCCTGAGAAGAGTTACTTTAATAAACTGGTTGTGCCCTGTTGGAGTCACAGATTCATACAGCTAGAGATATTATCTCTCATGCCAGGAACATGAGGATGTGGTGGAAATGTTGCCTCATGTTTATGCAAATTTCCTAGTCAAAAGTTATGTGATAATTTATAACCCAGTGCTCCATACACTCCTTCACCCTACTTCCAGTATAGACAGTGAGAGTTCTTTCTTCTACGGGTTGAAAAGGACATAGGCATGCAAAGATATCTTCATCACATGAAAGCAACGTCATGAATGCTCTTGGACACTTAAGTAGATTGGTTCTCAGACTAACTGCAGAAATCGGAGTGATAATACAGTGGATAAAGTGCTTGCCTTGCATGGAGCCATCCTAAGTTTGAGCCCCTGCATCCTCATATGGTTCCCTGAATCTGCCAGGAGTGATCCCTGAAATTAGAACCAGTGGTAAGCCCTTAATTACCACCAATGGGAGTGGCCCAAATAAAAACCCTCAAAAAAAACAAAGACTAAATAAATGCAATAATTTTGACACTTTTACAGATTAGGAATAACCAAGTGAGAGAAAGCCACTTTGAGCAAAAAGGAAAATAAACAGTGGAATTATTTCCCAAATCTTTCTTGGTCACTGAGGTCTCGTTTCAACAGCCAATATGCTGATACTACAAACCTAATTGACAAACCGCTAAACAGTTCAATTTCTTCTATTAATATGCCTTTACCTGCAGAAACATTTATATTTGGACCCCATCCAGTTGTTGCTGCTACCAGATGGTTTATAGATGCATGCTGAGACACATCTAAAAAGTAACATCTGGAAATCTCTGAATCACAGTCTTCTTACTAAAATATCCCTGTGGGAACAGAGGCCTCAAAAAGAGAAAAATCTAAACTTTTAATGAATATCATTAAGGATGTGAGATATTCATTTTTCTCTCTCAACTGAAACTTCCAGCAAACAAAACAGACATTAGTCTAAAACTTTCATTGAAAAGGAACCTTTCAGATTTTGTTATGAAGATGTCATTTTTTTGAGAGGGGAGTCTGTAATACAAGTTTGTGAAAATGGCCCACTAACCAGAAGGTCTGTCTAGAGAGCCATTTGTCCAAGGTTGGTGACAGATTTGTACTGACCTCTTCATGTATGTCTACTTCAGGGACCTGAAGCCACCAAGCTCCCTGGTTTGCTCCAAAATTTAATAAAATAAGTACATGAAATTGTTTTTAAAATACACATGTAGTAATGTGTCACATTAACACATAGTGAAGCCCTGTTCAAAAAAAATCTATTTGTCCAGAACAATAGTACAGAAAATAATCCAGAAGTAGCAGGTTGTAGAAGGCCTGGGCAGGAGAGAGTTGCACAGGTACATAAAAAAATACAACTCAGCTTTTATTCTCAGTTCTGTGATTAAATGACCAGAATTGATGGGTCAGCTTCTATTACATGGGGATAAGAATGGAGAGACAATTTTAGCTATTTCTGACTCTGGAAATTGTCTATGCAGAATATTGTTATCATTTGTGACTTTTTGAAGTCACAGGTTTATTACAATGAGGAGCCATATCAGAGGGACTAGTCTAGACCTGGACTTCTTAAACTTTCCCCCACTTACAAACTCTTTTTGCCCAATAAATTTTGTGACCCCCCCAAGCATAAAAATAGGTATACAACCTAAAATAGTTGCTGATAATACAACATAACTGTATTTTAAATCTAGTTTTGGTGATCTCCACATTTAGTGATGTGATCCCAATGAGACCATACCCCCAAATTGAACTCTAGGCCATGTGAATTTACTACACCCTATGAGAAAGTTTATTAAGTTAATGGATAGATAAACCAATAATCTATTCTTTCATGTATAAATCATTTCATTCTTTTGGATACAAAATATTTTATATTAGGTAAATAGCATAATATTTCTATTATCTTGTGCTACATAGCAGGTCGCTCCACAATATAATGTCTTTGGCACCAGAGAGATAGCACAGCAGTATATTTTTTGCATGTAGTTAACCTGGGTTTGATCCCTTGCATCTTACATGGTTCTCTAAGTCCTCCAGTGGTAATTCCAGAGTATAGAGCCAAGAGTAACCCAAGAGCACTGTGATCCAAAAACAAAACAAAAAAATCAGTGGCTAAAATCACAAATCACAAAGATTTGTTATTTATAATGATTCTGTTCATTGATGAGAAGTTCTGCTAGTTTTGCCTGATTTCATACTTGGGTTTGCACTCAGCGAATAAATCATTTGGAAGTTGAGGAGATGGACCACCAAAAAGACTTCTCCCTAGCCCCAGGTATTCATCACTATGGAGGGTAGTCCACTTTACCCACGTGGCCACAAGCAAACTTGCAAGAAGGCAAGACACAGTGGGCAAGTGTTTACCAAGTCGTTTCCTGTGTCAAGTGTGCTGATGCTTCCTTGGACACAGCAGGTCTGTTGAGCAAAGGAAGCCAATAGCAGGAAGTAAAAGTTCGAGGTCTGTTTCTTTGTGACCCAATAAAAGAACAACACACAACAGAGTGATTAAATAAATACATTCAAAAGGTTTCATAAGAGCATTGAGTCATAATGTATTCTCAATCACCAGTGTGTCCATTCAAATGTCAGCTCTCCTGGTGAGGTTCCACTCTGTTATTTTTAAGATGTCAGTGTTTTCGAAAGAGATGGGAGCCTCTGCTCTAAATAAATTTAGCATCTCCTTACCTCATATCTAAAATAGTGGATCTGATGCATTTGTTTGGGATGATATCTGACATATCAAAGAAATATTACTTCTTTGTTTATTATGTTTTTCACCAATGTAAGACAGTACCTATTAAATAAAAATTGTTCTAAACATTCATTTTTGTTTCTGGAGAGACAGCATAGGAAGTTAGGCACTTGCCTTGCATATGCTGGCTCCAGTTAGATCTCTGACACTGCATACAGACCACAAAGTAATACCAGAAGTAACTCCTGAGCAGCAAGCCAGAAGTAAGCCATGAGCAGTGTTAGAGGGTGTGGCCCCAACACTAAAAATACTTTACTCTTAGGGTTAGGGGTGCTGTTCAGTGGTAGATCAATTCCTGTCTATGTGTAAGATCCTGGGTTTATTCTGAAGCATCATAAACACAAGCATACACACACACACACACACACACACACACACACACGCACGCACACACACACACACACACACACACTCACTCATTCATACACATACAAGTTTATTCTATAGAGGAATGAGTTGTTTGATCTTTTTCAAGTCAGCCATGCCATCTTAAATGCATCAGTCCTATTTCTGGGTCTTATAGCTAATGTGACAGAAATCAAGGATAAGAATGCAAACCAAAACAGAGGCAATCTTTGATACTACCAGAACAAAAACATGGCTGCTAGAAGTATGGCAGAGTGGAAAAAATTGGTAGAAGCAATCAGTTGTATGGCATTATATGGAAGCTAGATGCTTGGTGACAGGAACAATGTAGTATGCATAGATACTCATCTATGTGTATATACCTGTAATCTATATAATGTTCAAGACCAATATTATTTAGGGGCTAGATGAGAATACATCATGTAGGGCACTTGCCTTTTGCTTCATATACAGCCAATATGACTTTGGCCTTTGGCATCCCATATAGTCCCATGAACCCTACCAGGAATAATCCCTGAGAATAGAGCCAGTAATAAGCTTTGAGCACCAACAGTGTGATACAAAACAACAATAACATTCCTTATTTTTCATAAGAAAAAAAATTCCAAGGTCTCATATGAATTCTTGGAAAGAAAAGCTGTGACTAGAAGATCATTCTGTGGATTCTGGTCTTATCTGGTGGGACCATTTAAGATGGCCAAAGACTATGTAACCTATTCTTATGATTGACTATGTAGCTTCACAAGTTTAGGAGAATAGAGGCTAAATAGTATATAGGTGATAGAAATATAGGATTCTCTTTGATGCAGATGAGTCTCATGTATATATATACATATATATATATCATGTATATATATGTATATATAATTTTATTTAAAGACCATGTACTACATAATTGATCATACTACATTTGTTTCCAGGTGAGAGTGAAGTAAAAATAAAAAGTGAAGTAAAAATAAAAGAAGAGAAAGGAAAAGAAAAATAGTACAAGAAATACAGAGTACAAGAAATAAGAAAATCTGTGAGAATTATTTTATATTGCAATAAGGTCATTAAGTCATTGTCAGAAGCTTTACTAAGAATTTATTGCTAGTTGATCTTCCTGTTACTTCTTTTGTTACTGAACATTAGGTAATTTCAAATACACACTGGCATCTAAATTGGTGTGTTTCTATTGGGATGACAATATTTCAAAAAATTGGAGTTGTGTAGTCGCCTATGTGACTTTGTGGTCCAGGAATTTCAACAAATATGGCAGATACTGCAGCTTTTGTGGGGCACATTTTTAGCTGCCAGATCTTCCTAAGTATGAGAAGATAAGGGGAGGATGTCCACAATCACCTCAATAAGTTCCTGGTGATGTCAGTCCAAATATCAACATACCAGAGGTTTTTTGTTTTTTATTCTTTTTGGTATGTTGTCTCTTTAGAGAGACATGGAGGAGTGGTAAATTTGGGACATTAGCTAAGTGGTGATTGTGAGTGGTGGGTGCAGCTGGTGTGGCTTTGTCAGGGCAGACACTTGGTCTCTCTCTCCTCCCAAGATTGCCGGCTTTCAGCTGCATGGCTGGTGTACTCATAATATTTCACACCTTGGTTTACATCTCTTTCAAGAATAGATTGGGGTCCAGAGTGATAGCTCAGGGTAGGACATTTGCCTTGCATGCGGCCAAACTGGAACTGACTTGGTTTCCATCCTGGACACTCCATATTGTCCCCTGAGTCTGCCCAGAGTGATTTCTGAGTACAGAGTCAGGAGCAATCCCTGAGCACCACTGGGTGTGGGTCAACCCCCCCCCCAAAAAAAAAAAGAATAGATTAACGTTATGACCACTTGGTGACGGCATTGGTGGGGCATATTCTCTGCTGCAAATAACTTATCTATAATGATGCAAATAAATTTTTATTTCAAAATTCAGCAGTATTTTTAACCCTTTACCAAATGTGCCATCTCCTTTTACCTTTTGGTCCCTTAATTTTGTGACGTGGATCCACATATACTGAACTTCCAACAATAGGCCTCTTGGAATATCTCTGAGGCCCACAAGGGGCCATATGGCCTCTAGCTGAGAAACTCTATCATAGATAAATCTTTCTAAATCTTGGCTTAGATTATTTTAACATCTTACAGGTGGACTTATTCATCAATTATCTTATTCATTATATCCAGCAGTGCTCATTACACCCACCCAGTTTGATCCCTGATAGACTTTAGGGGACCACATGTAATGATGGTAAGAATACAAAGTAGGATGGAAGGCAAATTCAAATTGCATGTAAAGCAAAGTCATTAACTACCTGTCCAATCTTCACACAAAATTTTTAATACATGCTATTTGCAGCTTCTGTCAGAGTCATGAATTTACCATTTTAAAAATACTGTGGTATGGATGGTTATTGCCAAGATGTCCCATCATGTTCCTGAAGGAAACAGGTAAACCATTCACAGGAGGCTTGCCCCCACAGAAACTGATTATACTCCCAGGTAGCAACAAGGACCTTTACTTTTTTTCTCAATATTTGTTTCAAGAGAAATTTTGTTGTTCTGCTGTGTATCACAACTAAATTTTTAGATCAAAATTTTCGGAAACATGAAATAATATTATATTGAGGTAATGAAGGAAGTATATTGGATTTAAGCACTGATAATTTCCTTTCCTAAGCTTTTATAGTCAGGGATAGCCTGATTATCGATGGTGGGCATTATTTTTCTTTCAGACACCATCGTTTACAGTACTGGATTCATACTTGCCTGAAAGCCAACAACTTCATAAAGGCAAACTGCCGGTGAAAAACTCAGTAACAGAAAAATTATTTCTATTATTAGCATGAGTGAACTTGTTAAAGTAGTTTACTTAGGACTATTTGTTTAGAATATTGTTCATGTTGTTTTTTCTCACACAGACATATTGGGAAAACCATTCTCTTTCTTCTTAAGTTACTGCTAACTCTGTTGATCAGACTTTACTTTTTTACCTGAACTGAAATAGAAGATGCCAAATTCCCAATGGCATATCTCATCACCACTCCTCAATTCTCAATTCAGAAGTTCTTATAGAATAAACTAATTTACCTTATGTGGTATAATTCTTGGATGGGACAAATAAATTTTTAAGTCTTCTTTATGGGAATATAGTTAAAAGTGGTGACTGAATACAAAAGCAACAAAATTTGAGAGCTATCTAATTCAACTGAGCCATCAAGGGGTTTGGGGTCAAAGTGGACAGGAGGTGGGTGGAGGTTGTTGAGAGAAGAGCCCTGAAACAATAGTGGAGAGAAACAACACTCTGCTAGAGGATGCGGTATTGGAGCATTCTATATTTGAAACCCTGTCATGAACATCATGAAAAATTACAGTGCTTCAACTAATTAATTAATTTATATGCTGACTGTACAGAGAAGAGCTTACTTGGAGCACCATATTAGAGACCATCATTGAACTAGATTTGATTTTTGTTTTTGTTTTGTTTTAAATTGGGGGGATGTTGGGGCACACCTGGTGGTGCTCAGGGTCAATTCTTGGCTCTGCACTCAGAATCACTTCTGGCAGGAGGCAATCTGAGAGACCAGGGATCAAACACAGGCTAGCCACATACAAGGTCAGAGCTCTCCCCACTGTGCTCTGGCTCCTTAATCACATTTGAAAGTAGAGAACATAGATGGAGTTAATTTAGAATAAAAAAAATTGTACAAAACTTGGAAAGAAATATAGAAAAATGTAGGTAGCTTTCTGGCTAGTACACTCTTCTGAATTACCTCTTTTATTGGCTTGCAGGTATGGCACAGTTCTACATGCTGCAGAAATGAGCAATAATTGGATTATTTTCTATTAAAATAAAATTGTGCTTGATAAATGTACAAATTCTCATAGTTCTGTCAATACTGAGTTATTTTGCATAATGTAACAGGTTAAGTTTGGTATTCCTGATAGTTCAGGGAATTAGGCAAAGTAAGATAAGTCAAAATAATAAAGACAAGTATTTGATGATTTCACAGACATGTGAGACATATAAATATTAAATTGATACACATATAAAACAAAATAAAAAACAAGTCAGTGGTCATTGATAACAGAACAGTTTTAATTTATATCATAGAGTTCCTGGCAGATTGGCTCTAACACTTCTTTCTCTTAGAAATATATATACAGCTAAAAACGCAACTGAACAAATTAATAAACTAATATGCAATATTTTGATTATACTTAGACAATCTTGCTAGCTTAGAAAAATAACCTCTAAAGAAGATATACCTCAAGCCATCTTTCCCTGAAGTCCTTTTTTTTATTTTTATTTTTATTTTTTTGCTGAAATTAGCAAAATATTTTTTATAGCTCATTTTCAGCTGAGTAGAATGTCTGATTGAGATTTTAGGAGAGATTATTATATTTTAAGATCTCTGGGTCATACTGGCAGTACTCAGAGGCTACTTTGGGGAGTTGTGGGTTTGCTGTTAGTGGTGGGGTTGCTCTGGGCTGTACCCAGGGAACTATTTGAAACCCGAATGGAACCCTATCCTCCTATATTCAGAATATGTAGTCCAGTGAGCCATCTCCCCACCCAGGACGCTTATTAAACTTTTAATGTGAGGTGGGAGGTTATATGTAGGCTCTTAAGAAGCCACCCCTTTGCCATAAGGGTGCATTTGGGGAATCCATTGCCAGATCCTCTTTTACTATCTAAAAACGGGCACTGAAACTGTTCTTCAGACAAAAAGGGTCTAGAATCCTGCCTTTTTCTAATCCAGTGTGAACAACCAGTAAACTCTGTAGCCTCTCCTCTCTTAGTCCAAGATTTCTTTATCTATGGGGTGAGAAAATTGATATCCACAGACCAGGCTGACAGATAAAGTCTGTAAAACATTGAGCCTGGTGCTGGCAAGGAGTAAAAGGAAGCCATTGTGTGTTATCATCCTGACTTCCTCCCTCTTCAGTCCCAGTAGGGGTTACATTAGCAAGTAAATACTCTGCTTGACCTCAGTTTCTAGACTGATGATATCTTTCCTGGCTGCCTCTGTTCTCCCTGGCCTTTACCTCTGGAAGTCAACAGCCAGGTGTGGATGTACTCCCTGGAAGTGTGTTTTCTGATTCTCCAGGCTTTTGGTGCCCTTGTGGCTAAACCCAACCTGACGATTGGGTTTGGGGAAGCAGTCAGCAGTGGCTCTGGTGTGTTTGAGCAGCAGTGGGTCAGAACAGAGAAACTGGGCTGTGAGACTTGATCTCTATGTGTGAACTCCATTCTGGGCCTCTTTGTTCCAGAAGGAGCAGCCCACCCACTTGGAGAAAGCTTGAGAGGCCTGGAGCCCCAAGTCCCAGTTTAGGCCCTGAAAACTTTTCTGCACCAAATTTACTCTGTGCATTTTTTCCAAATTCATTTTTCTCCAAATTTCATTGGAAGAAGGGAAGGAGAGCTAGAGCCCTGCAGGTGACCCTGACTGGCCAGTGCAGGGGATTGGAGGTCTTTATTGGCAGACGAATCAAAATATTAAACTTTATTCATCCTTCTACTCTGAACTCGAGCATTTCCAGTCTTTCATGCTGAATTTGTGAAGGACAGAAATCTAGTTCTTATGCAGAATCATTTTTTCTTTAGGATTATTTGTCTTCTCTCTAGCTCAGAATGCATTTCACACCTGCATCAGAGACACCTCACTATTCCTGGCTTCCCACTGGGCTTGACCAAAAGGGAGAGTCAAGGAAGAGTTCAAGGCAACAATGTGGAGAGGAAGAGGAAGTGGGTTATTTGCTCCTCACCCCCTCAGCTTTCTCTCTCTAGCTGTTATTTCTCACATTAGATTCCAGTCACAGCCCAGGGTAACATTGACTCTCTGCTTCCTGTCACACTCACAATCAGCAAACAAACATCTTTTTGGGTTTTCCAGAATCCTGGTTATCTTGTTTCATGGACCACCAGATGCCCTTACTTGTCTTTACTTCCTAGCCTCTTTCACAAATATTCCTCTGACCCCACATACTCACAGGCTCAGAAAACAGAGCTCTTTTATGCCAGGCTGGGAACCAGAGAATACTGCCCAGTAGAGCTTTAAGATGACTGCAGGCAAGTGAAGCTAGAGGCCATTGCCAGCTCACACTCTAGAAGTGATTGGGCCCAAGGCACTGAGAGTGAGGAGAAGCGAGAGGGATGGAAGAGGCGTCATCATTGTGCCTTTCTGGAAAGGTGTGTCTGTAAAACCCAGGAGAGCAAGGAAACAATTTGGTTAAGAGGTGAATGTTCAGGAAAATTGAGGTATTATTGGTTCTCCCAGGAAAGGAGGTGCTGCTCTTGAGAGAAAGATCCAGGATACACTGGGTTCTGAGGCACTCAAGAGCTGGATCTGACCTGAAACAAGAGCTTTGTCTCTTGGAGAGCTACTGAGGTATCTGACTTGGAATGGATGGCAAAAAAGATCAGGTCTAATTCACCTCAGCACTACCTCTCACTATGTCTTAAAGATGTCCCAGCACTATTTTCCCAAACAATTGTAGTTCCAGGATCCTTCTACCCTGCCTCTTACTGATAAATTTTGCCTCTTTTGGGCATACCTTTCTTGGGGGTGATTGATAACACCAGAGGAAACATCTGAGTCAGTCTGTGCTCCCTATCTTTCCATACGAAGGACTGGTAGAAATCCTTTTCGTAGCATTTCCTCAACCCAAACTAGATTTAAATAATAAATCCTGCCATAAAGTTTTGTCACTGATGGGGTCATATCGGGAGATGGCGTGTGGGTTTGGCTCCACCTAGTGACTTAGATGTCACATGTCAACCTGTCCATAGTTATGGGAAGCTTTGTTTGTTTGGGGGTGCTCCTGACTGTCTCCTCTTGGAGACAGGGTCACTCTTGGCAGTGCTCCGGGACCATATCGAATTATGAGGATTTAATCGAATACAAGGAAAGGGACCAAGCAACTGTACTCTCTAGATCTATAGCTATACATAGTTTGATGTATATAAAAATCATCTGGGGTATATATTTAAAAATAAGGCTTCCTGGGGCTTGAGTTATAGTACATCAAAAATAGCAAAACTACTTCTTCCTCCTCTTCTTCCTCCTCCTCTTCTTTCTCCTCTTCATCCTTCTCCTCTTCCTCCTTTTCTTCCTTCTTCTTCTTCTCCTCCTCCTTCTCTTCCTCTTCATCCTCCTCCTCTTGCTCCTCTTCCCCCTCCTCCTCTTCCTCCTCCTCTTCCTCCTCCTCTCCTCCTTCTTCTTTTCCTCCTCCTCCTCCTTCTTCTTCTTCTCCTCCTCCTCCTTTTCCTCCTCCTCCTTTTCTTTCTCCTTTTTCTCCTCCTCCTCTTCTTCCTCCTCCTCCTCTTCCTCCTCTTTCTTTTCTTCCTCCTCTTCCTCCTCCTCTTCCTCCTCCTTTTCCTCCTCCTTTTTCTCCTCCTCCTCCTTTTCCTTCTCCTTTTTTCCTCCTCCTCTTCTTCCTCCTCCTCCTCTTCTTCCTCCTCTTTCTTTTCCTCCTCCTCCGCCTCCTCCTCTGTCTCCTCCTCCTCCTCCTCCTCCTCCTCCTCCTCCTCCTCCTCCTCCTCCTCCTCCTCCTCCTCCTCCTCCTTCTTCTTCTTCTTCTTCTTCTTCTTCTTCTTCTTCTTCTTCTTCTTCTTCTTCTTCTTCTTCTTCTTCTTCTTCTTCTTCTTCTTCTTCAGTTCCATATCCCTTTGCCCTCAGCAAGCATCTCAGATAGTTTTAGATCTTTATGTGATGAGTCAAAACTTCATTCCTGAAAGGTCTGGAAAACATTGGTAGTCTTTCCAGCTTGACCTTAACCCTAGAGAAAAATAATATTGCAAGATACCTCTTAGGATCTTTTATATTCTAGTCATGTCCTTCTTTACCACTATTAAGGAATAATAGTGCAATTTCCTGTGGCTAGGCAAGCTCAACCACCGCAGCTAGCGTGATAATTAATCCAACTTTTGTTGCTTCAGAAACATCAAGAATGCAGAACTGACTGAACTATAATCCCAAGTCAGTTCAATGGATGGTAGAATCTCCCTTATAATAAAGACCTGTAGGTCAGCATAGCCTAAAAAAGAGGAGCAGAAAGTAAGCATTTTTTCAATGGAACCACTAGGAATAATATGATAGGTGTCACTTCCTACACAAACTGGGTCTGTGAGTCTTGATTTTGGAAGACCCAGCACCAGATATTGGAGGCTGAGTAAGATTCTATATAACATTCTGAAAAACCTGGCCTCAGCCCTGCACAGGACTGTTGTGACACCCAGTTGTCACTAAAACAGTCTTCAAAAGGACATTTCTGGTTCTAACAAGTCAGTTGGTTTAGGTGAGAAAGAACATGGGAAGCTCAAGAAACTCCATGGGTCTAAATCCACTGCTTCCCTTCCTGCTGGAACAGGAATATATATCTGTTGACTTTGTACTCGAAGACACTGTTCTCTTTCCTACACTTTCATCCTGCCAACTGCAGATCAAAAGGCTAGTACGTTTGCTTAATAATATTAAAAAAAATCCTTATAATTAATGTATATTAGTTAAATATTTTAATGAATCCTATTGAGTGTGTTTCTTTGGAAATCCTTGACTCATACAGATTTTGTATTATCTGACCAAATTCTGGGAGCTGCATATCTATCTGACTTGAAATTTAAAAATCAATTAATACAACACTTTTTCTTACCTTTTGATTCTTAAATGACACCAGCTTTCCAAACTCAGTAAAAAAAAAACAAACAAAAAACAAACAAACAAACAAACAAAAAAACAGTTGGGATTCTTTCTTAAGGCTTTTCTTATCTCCTACTCTCTCTGTCAAAGTTTATTTTGTAGGATTTTTACTTTCTAATTTATGTCCTCTTCTTCCCATCCTTACTGTTATTTGAGTTTAGTTCCTTAAATTTATTCCATAGCAGATAATTAAATAGCTTCCTAACTCGTGTCACTCGTTTTAATGTTTCCTTTTCCTTTATTTTATTTTATTTTATTTTTTTATTTTGTTTTTAGGTTTAATTTCTTTTTTTTTTTAAATTTATTTAAACACCTTAATTACATACATGATTGTGTTTGGGTTTCAGTCATGTAAAGAACACCACCCATCACCAGTGCAACATTCCCATCACCAATGTCCCAAGTCTCCCTCCTCCCCACCCGACCCCCGCCTGTACTCTAGACAGGCTCTCCATTTTCCTCATACATTCTCGTTATTAGGACAGTTCAAAATGTAGTTATTTCCCTAACTAAACTCATCACTCTTTGTGGTGAGCTTCCTGAGGTGAGCTGGAACTTCCAGCTCTTTTCTCTTTTGTGTCTGAAAATTATTATTACAAGGGTGTCTTTCATTTTTCTTAAAACCCATAGATGAGTGAGACCATTCTGCGTTTTTCTCTCTCTCTCTGACTTATTTCACTCAGCATAATAGATTCCGTGTACATCCATGTATAGGAAAATTTCATGACTTCATCTCTCCTGACAGCTGCATAATATTCCATTGTGTATATGTACCACAGTTTCTTTAGCCATTCGTCTGTTGAAGGGCATCTTGGTTGTTTCCAGAGTCTTGCTATGGTAAATAGTGCTGCAATGAATATAGGTGTAAGGAAGGGGTTTTTGTATTGTATTTTATTTTGGTTTGGGCGTCACATCCAGTGACGCTCAGGGGTTACTCTTGGCTATGTGCTCAGAAATCACTCCTGGCTCAGGGGACCATATAGGACCCCAGGGGATCAAACTGCAGTCTGTCCTAGGTCAGCTATGTGCAAGGCAAACACCCTACCACTGCACCACTTCTCCAGCCCCATTTCCATTTCTTTTAATCACCATGTTTGCAAAAATTTTAATACTAGGGTTTCAGTCATAGGATGTACACCACCCTTCACCAATGTGATCTTTCCACCACCCATGTCCACACGTTTCTGTCTCCTACCACAAACCCCTGCCAGCCTCAAAGACAGGTATTCTACCTCTCTCCCTCACTATCACTGTCATGGTAGTTCTCGTTGTGGTAGTGCTCTGGCTGCACTCACTGCTTTTTGGAATAAGCTTCATGTTATGAGCTGGTCCTCCAGCATGCAGCTCTATTTTCTCTGGATATTACTACCATACGGTCTTTATTTTTCTTATATTCTGCAAGGGAGTGAGACTATTCTATGTCTAGCCTGCTCTCTTTGGTTCATTTCACATAGCATAATAGTTTCCATATCTATGCATGTATAGGTAAATTTCATGACTTTATATTTTCTAATAGCTGCATAGTATTCCATTGTGTAAATGTACCACAGTTGCTTTAGCTTCTCATCTGTTGTCTGGCACCTGGGTTGTTTCCAGTTTTTGGCTATTGTAAATAGAGCTGCAATAAACATAGGGGAGCAGAGGGAATTCCTGTGTTTGTTTTTTGTTGAATTAGATGGCATTCCCACCAGCAGTAAATGAGAGTTCCTTTCTCCTTGCATCCACTCCAACAGTGGATTATTTTTTCTTTGTGATGGGTGCCAGTTTCCATGGTGTGAAATGATATCTTGTTGTTTAGATTTACATTTCCCTGATTTTTAGTGATGTGGAGCATTTTTTCATGTGCTTTGACCATCTGGTATTTTTTCTTTGAGGAAATGTCTGTTCATTTCTTCTCCCCATTTTCTGATGGGGTTAGATGTTTTATTTTCTTGTTAAGTTCTGTCAGTACCTATGTATCTTGGATATTAGCCCCTTATCTGATGGGTATTGGGCGAATAGTTTCTCCCATTCATGGATGACCTTGTTACCCTAGTCGTTGTTTCCTTTGAGGTGCAGAAGCTTCTCAGTTTGACGTAACCCCATTTGTTTATCTCTGCTTCCATTTGTTTGGACAGTGATGTTTTTTTCTTGAAGATACCTCTAGTCTTAATGTCATAGAGTTCATAGAGTATTTGCATATGTTTTCTTCTATACACTATATAGTTTCAGGTCTGATATCAAGGTTTTTAATCCATTTTATTTGAGCTTTGTGCATAATGTTAAAGTTCTGAGTTTACTTTTATGCATGTGGCTGACCAGTTGTCCAACACCACTTGGTGAAGAAGCTTTTGCCTCATTTTGCGTTTTTGCCGCTTTATTTATTGTACGTCTGAAGTACATTTCTGAATACTCAATTATACTCCATTGATCTGAGGGTCTGTCTTTATTCCAATACCATTTTGTTTTCTTTTATTGAAACAAATATGAATTCCAAGTTTTTCACAGTTGTATTTCAGGCACAGAATGATTGTGAATTAGAGCTATTTTCACCACCATAGTTTTCATATCTCCTTAGCCCCCTGGACTGCTAGTGTAACAGGTCCATTTTGTGTTTATCTTGTTATAGTTTGGGTCTCTTATTTCTATTGTTGTTGACTTTGGCTTGGGTATCTGACTATTTTTTTTTTTTACTCATTGCTCCAGAGACCACTTGGCCTCTGGGTCCCATACACTTTTTTTTCTCAATTTGTAAGAAGATGTAGAAATATGAGGTAGAACAAGATGACTCATGTTCTAAGGTTCTGTGAGAAAGGTCAGAGCCCCTATCTAGAAGCTATAAATAAAATTAAAATAAGAAATAAAAGAGGGGGCATTTGTTTTGTATTTTTTTTTGTTAGGCACAATAAATGTTGGGGATATTAGAAAGGCAATTCTCTTGTCCTAAAAGATACAGGGTGTCTCCACTCTTGAAGCACACTGTCATAAGACTGACTACAGGCACTGGGAATGTTAGTTGTCAAACTCCAAGGTCTTTCTTTATGGTCCCAGGAAAAGTTCTGCTCAGTCCCAGTTGTCAAAGACAATCTTCTGTAATTAAAGATCTAGGTTTTGTGCACAGATCCTAAGATGGATTGTCTTCCAATTTCATCTCACTATTAGGTAGTGAGGTAGGGCAATCTGCCCTTAGATAAGTTGTTGCTGTTTCCTCTTCATTAGAATGTCATATGAGCCTACTCTGGAGCAAGTCATTGCCAGAACAATATTAGGGCCTCCCCTGGGCCGGGGGGAGAGTTTGATTTCTGGTGCTGGTATAGGAAACGGTACCAGTTCTAAGGTTGGGATCGGGGGTTGGGGTTGGATGGTTGATGTCCAATCAATTGAGGCTGAAGTCAAGTCCCCATGGCAAACGTTCAGGGTGAAAGACACCCCTGAATTATAAACTTTATGGGTTCTTATCTTTATTAGATAAACACTTTTTTCTGCCTAAGATTTTCCTATTTTAGTGTGCCTATTTAAAAGGAAATGATGCCATATTATATTATTGGTGCATATGGGGTTAAAATAGTAAGTGATACAGTCTTTGTGCCCTGGTTTTAAACTAAGCTCTTCTCCAAAGCAAGACTTTTCTACTATCATTTTCTACTAAGCAGATTTGAAAAAGAAAAGGAAAGGATTGGGAGCCTACCTCTACATATGGAAATAACTACCAACAGTTATAACTATAAAGGAAATACATCTACAGAAAACATAAGTATATAAAAGTCTTTTGAGATAGTCTGGGGGGGAATAAGATCCAGGGCACATTTTCATACAACACTGTGGTCTTAAGTAGTATGATAAATAGTTCACACAGTTAGGGATCAGGTAGTATCCTTGAGCTGGGGGTCCCTCTGGAGCGGAATATAGGAGGAAAGCAATGGTCCACATTGAAAGGAGGTGGGAGAAAATGGGTCACATAGAATGAGTCAGTAGGAGTAATAGCTGCAGCTTCTTTTTTGGGGGGGTTTTTGGGCCACACCCAGCATTGCTCAAGGGTTACACCTGGCTGTCTGCTCATAAATAGCTCCTGGCAGGCATGGGGGACCATATGGGACACCGGGATTCGAACCAACCACCTTTGGTCCTGGATCGGCTGCTTGCAAGGCAAACGCTGCTGTGCTATCTCCAGGCCCAGCTGCAGCTTCTTGCTGGGGCAAGAGATGGGGGCTGAGAGGGTGTCCTTTTACTTTGGGAGCCTAGTGGAAGCTTGCTGGGGCAGAGGGAAGGTATCAATTTCTGAAGAGTTAAGAACTGAGGGTAAAGAGGATTAAAGAGGGAGAGATAGTGAATCAGAGTTGCGGGGATGAAAGGATAGAAGGGCTTTTGTAAGGTGGGTGGGAAGAAGGAGGGATAATATATAACAGGGACTATATACAATATAGGCATGGATTATGTAAAATACAGATTAGAAAAACATAGAGGAGTCCACCATATACAAATTTCCACCCTCTTATAGACAGTGGAGAACTATTCATAGGTTGTAGTTGGAGGTCTGGCCCTAATGGGATAGATCAGAGCACTTTAAAAAAAATGATGCCAGCACATGGGGGAAAGGGTTTCCAATTTGTAGGCATTTCATCAATGGTGTGGGTAAGCTTTGCTAAATAAAGCTTTCAGCGTTAGACTGTGCATGGAACATTTTAGGGTAAATAAAATTTTTATGTCTAGAGTACTAAGCAATGTGATAGTGACCCTATAAGAGGAATCTACCCCATGTAGTATCGTCTACCCTGTCTTGTGTATCGAGGTTTCTTTCCTGAAAGAAAACTTACAGCATGATATAATAACTGATATAGTAATTTGCTTGAATTGAAAAAGAAAAAAATTGATAACAATAATTTGCAAAAGCATACTCAATGGGGCCTGTAACAAAAATCTATGGCGTGCATTTGCCTATTTCAGTGGTCTCTATGGACACAAACATTAGATATAATAGCATATGTAATCAAAAGGAAATAAATTGAAGTATTTTGTCAAGACTTTGTCATGATGAGTACTGTATTTGGAGTCTAATATAATAGAGCACTGAAATGCTAAATTATGACAAAAATCTCTATCTACAAGAACCACTATGGACAAAGAAGCTGAAGACTTATTTTATATATAATAAAACATACTGATAGTGAGCTCTTCAGTGGGAGTCTCTGGCTTCCAATTATATGCTGCACCTGTTTCTGTGAATAAAAACATTAGAACAGGGGGCCAAAGAGTTAGCATGGAGGTAGGGTGTTTGCCTTGCATAAAGACATGTGGTGGTTCAAATCCTGGCATTCCATATGGTCTCCCGAGCCTGCCAGGAGCAATTTCTGTGCTTCGAGCCAGGAATAACCCCTGAGCGCTGCCGGGTGTGACCCAAAAACTAAAACCAAACCAAACAAACAAACAAAAAAACAAAACAAAAATAAACATTAGAGCAGGGGCTGGAATGATAGCACAGCAGTAGGGTATTTGCCTTGCATGCAACCAATCCCAGGATGGATAGTGATTTGAATCCAGGCATTCCCTATAGTCCCCTGAGCCTGCCAGGAGCGAGCTCTTAGCACAGAGCCAGGAGTAACCCGTGAGCACTGCTGGGTGTGACCCAAAAACAAACAAACAAACAAAAAATGAACATTATAGGCCTCTGTAGTAAGAGGATGATTGGACACTTGTCATTTGAGTTTTCTTTTTGTGTAGGGGGAAGATAGTACTTTATTTGGTGTTTGTTTTTTGGGCCATACCCAGTGGCACTCAAAGGTTACTCCTGGGTATGTGCTCAGAAATTGCTCCTGGTTTGGGGGACCATATGGGACGCTGGGGGATTGAACCGTGGTCCGTCCTAGGTTAACATATGCAAGGCAAACATCCTACCACTTGCGCCACTGCTCCGGCCCCAAGGAAGATAGTACTTTAAAAAAAAATGTTATATCTTACTTTTCAGTTTTCCTAGTGTAATTGTTGAAGAAACTATCCTTTTCTAGTGCACATTGTCATCATAGTTAATTGTATTTGTGTAGTGTTTCTGTGTAAGTGGGAGTAAAGTTTTAGAGTTGAAGCTTCAGGGGGTATCCCAGGGACCCAGGATGATGTACCTAGAAGTGAGCACAAAGGTTCTCTACTTGCATAAAAGCCTTGAGCTCAGAAACTGACTCTGGGATATGACTTCAGGTGAACAGCCTGGGACCACAGTAGCTTCCAACCTGCAATTTCTGGGGTAATCAGCAATGACCCTACTGGAAAGGTGCAATATCTGTGAACTTATAGGACTTTGAAGTGTTGGTCTGAGAAGAGTAGAGACTATGTGGACAAGAGTGCCATGAACAGTGTCAGGGGACTCAAAAGGTGCCCTTGTTCTGAGTTTTTTGCTCCTATTTTCATGGGAGCCTGGCATTCGCAATGGTAGAGGAAATTCAAACTTTCTCTCAGAGACACCCTGCTCTATCAGAATAGCAGCAGCATCTTTGAGTTTCTAAAGTTGCAGTCTCAAGGAGTCTAAATCCTTGACACAGAAGCTCTTTCCTCAATTCAAGATGTCCTCTAGAAAGGACTAGAGGAAGTGTTGGTTCATATGCTATTGCAATTCCGCCCAATCTAATACATTCTGTTGCTCTATGTACTAGGTTGAGCAGTACCAGTGATTGCATAGTTGTGTGCCTCAGGGACCTTGTTCCATGTTTTCACTGTTAAGGCATGTTCAGGAGAAAATGTGTGGTCACTGCTTTAATGTACAGAGATTTTCTGACCCTCAGAACAAACAAAAATTTAAATTAATTAAAGCATTGTCAATCTTTGACATCATATCTCAGGAGAATCCAACTCACAGTAAAACAATGAAAAATTTATTTAAATTTAAATTTTATTTAATATTTATTTAAATTTAAAATTATTTAAATATAATGAAGAATGTCGTAAAACATACACAGAGGTAGAATGAAGAAAGTGACATACAAAACTACTCTTGTGCTGGGGAGAATGCCCAGCACCATTGTATCTCATGCAGTTGCTTCTCTGCTATAGGGATCAGAGTTGCATCATGCAGCAGGGTCTTCTGGGACCTCTTCCCCGTGTCTGAGGGGTTTTTCAACAGGACTGCACATACGGCAGCCCTATGATCTGGATCCTCCATTGTCATTGGTAACGTTGGAAGAAAATCTGGAGCCCTTTCTGGGGGTGATGCATCGGCAGTGCCTTTTTATTTCTCCACTGCTATCTGGCTTCTTCAGAGGAAGAGAAGATGGAGGAAGAACCAGTTCTAAAGCTGGAGGATCAATATGAAAGAAGAGAAAAGATCATGTGTATGCCTAGCTCAAAAAGCTTCTCTAAGAAACATTCTCAGATCCCAGACTGACATCTACAGGGAAAGTGAGATCATGGACTTCCACGTCATGTCTTCCCCACCATCCTTTCCCAGAAAAGGTCTGAAGCCTAATGTTGATCCACTGAAATACCAGTTCCTGGGACACATCTGGTATGGCAACCCCCTTCTTTCTATTCATATGCTCAGACACATTATCCTGAATTCTCACCTTTATCATTGAGATACTCTGAATCCTGCTTGCAATGCACGATCAGTGTGTTGTATAGTGGGTATTTTCTTATCTCATCAGAAGGCCCAGTTGACCATGATGTTTGGGACATCTCTCCTTGACTCAACCCATCTCACACCACTGCAAGATAGCCACAGTGCTGGCTGGTATTGGAGTAGAAATATTGGGTATCCTCATTGAAGAGTTCCTCTTCTATGTCTGTGTAGTGCTGAAGAGACAAGACCCACAGAGGCTCAGCACAATCACCCTGTAGTTCGTATCAGAGAACATACAAATAGATACCATCATCATTGCTGCTCTACCCCCTTGACTTTACCCTAGACCCATGCAGACGTTCATAGGGGTTTCATGGCTGCGTATGACACACTTTGCGACTAAGTTAAACTTTAGCTTGAAAAATCACCACCCAGGATTCCTGATCAATCATAAGTCTTGGTCCGTGGGTGAACTTGGACCATTGTCCTGTTCAATTTTCCATAGGAAAATGCACACACATAGCCATATACACACATATACACACATACTCTCGAACACAAACACACACACACACTTATGGACACATCATCAGTGTTATGACCTGAGCTTCCAAGTCTGCCTTATCTGTGATGACCTCTTGAACAGAGGCTAGAAGGGTCTGCAGTGATTCCTTACCCGGTTGATTAATTTTTTCACTATCTCCCTCTTAATGCTTTTTGGGCCATGGCCTGAGGATCGAAGCTAAGTTCCTGTACTTAGCCAGCAACTGAGCTAACTGCCATTTTCAAACTGTCTACCTGGGGTCCGGGGTTCCAAGTTCTATTTGACCTCATCAGTAGTGAGGTCACTTCCTGGTCCTCAGACCTGAACTTCCTCTTTCTACGGATCTCTTCCTGTGCTTTGTGTATGGAACCTACTCACCTAAATTCCTGTGTCCTATATGTTGATAGCTAACTGACAACTAACTTCCCTAAAGAAAGCTGGATAAAACCAGGGCAATCGTGTCAAACAGAGCAAGATTTATGCCTGTATCATCATCTACTCAGTGATATGACTGTTGTAATACATAAGATCCTCATTTGAGAGGTTCATTCCTTCATTTCCTCCTGGGGATGTTCTAACTGTGTGAGATAGATGAGAATGAACTTACCAGAGAGCACTATATTTTTGGAGAATTCAACCTTCTGTGTATGAGTCGTTTACAATATCAAGAATATTTCCTTTACCTATGCTCTCCCAAAGCATAAAGAGCCAGCAAATAAAGTGATTTAGTTAATTATTTTTTTATTATTTTTATTTAAGCACCATGATTACAAGCATGTTTGTAGTTGGGTTTTCTTTTATAAAGAAGAAAGTGCTGTATTTGTTGCTTTATTTTTTAAATGTTTCAATATTGCCTAGCTCCTAGAATAAGAGTTTGATGACTTTGTTGTTGTTGTTGTTGTTAAGGGACCAGAGTAGATATTTTAGGCTTTTGAAACTCCTGTACTCTCAATCACAACTACTCATTTAGAACTAACATAAGTAATATATGAAATATAAATATCCATTGGCTTGGGCCAAGTAGAACCAAAAACCAATAGCTTGTTGATGTTAGCAAACTTAAAGAAATCACCCAACATCAAGAACAAGAGAAACACATATAAAATTAACCATGTTTAAGTATCTGTAAAACAACCTAAATAAGATAATATTTGTGTCATTGGGAAGCAGAAGAGTAGTGGAAAATAAATATGTATTTATATGTTAAAGGTAAATGATTATTGTTATTATATCAATGTTTACCTATATATATTTGGTAGGCTTTCTAAATTTAAGAAATGACAACTTATCCAGTGAAATCAAATAGATAAACTCAAATAACAACATGTCTATGTATGTCATAAGCAGATCCTGAACATAAAAAAATTTAGAACAGGCAAATAAAAGCAATATACCTCATATAAGAGAACAATGATTCAAAATATAGTGGGGTTTTCACCAAAAGCATGCAGAATAATTAAACTGAGTCACTATTTAATTCTATACACAGAAATTAATTCTAAATGGATTCAAAGCACAATGCATTTGCTCTTATGTCCATTATAGCTCTACTTACAATAGCTCATGATATGTAAACAATCCAAGTACTCAACAACAGGTAAATGGATAAAAAATGGTGTTTATATACACCATTATATATATAGAATTGTTCACCCATGAGAATAAACAACTTAAATAGAATCATATTCTCCAATAGTATTGTGACAATATGAATTGAATTGGAGGAAATGCAAAGAGAGTTCAGTAGCCTGAGCTAATATTTTGCATGCAAAAGGGCTTAAGCCTTGGTCTCACATATTCTGTGCTTTTCAGGTGATAATCCCAAAACACAGAGCCAAGAGTAGCTCATGAGCAATGCTAGATATGCTCCCCCAAATTAAAAAAAATAGAGAAAAAGAGAATTGAATGGGATTATACCAAGCAAAATAAATCAGGAGAAAAGCAAATATCAGAAGATTTCATTAAGATGTGACACATAAAGACAAAAACAAATCAAAAGAATCTCTTGAACTCTGATTGTAGAACTGAAATTACTAGAGATGAAAGTGGGTGTTAGGGGCAGAATGTCTAATAGACAATAATGGAAAAATATTGGTTTTCTGGTGGTGGGTGAGGTGTACATTAGAAGATACATTAAAAGGGCCCGGAGAGATAGCACAGCGGTGTTTGCCTTGCAAGCAGCCGATCCAGGACCAAAGGTGGTTGGTTCAAATCCTGGTGTCCCATATTGTCCCCCGTGCCTGCCAGGAGCTATTTCTGAGCAGACAGCCAGGAGTAACCCCTGAGCAATGCTGGGTGTGGCCCAAAAACGAAAAACCAAAAAAAAAAAAAAAAAAAGAAGAAGAAGCTACATTAAAAGATGGTGAAACATCGCCTTAACACAGATATAAACCAATATTATAAATCAAAATTACCTCAACTTAAAGAAATAATGACATAAGAAAAATTGCTCCACAAAATGCAGCACCTTAAAGAGCCAGAAATTTAAAAAATGACAACCCAAAATTCTACATTCAGAACTATACTCTTTAGGAGTGTTAGGAAACATAGACATAAACATAGGAAAACTAAGAATTTGTCACATTGGAGTAATGGAGCTTGTCTATTGAATCTGATGTATTTCTGTGAATACCATCCTCATCACCACATACAAGTTCCTGAGCTCTGCCAGGAATGCTCCTTGAGCACAGACAGAGCCAAGAAGAAGTTCTGAGCACTGCCAGATGGGAGAAAAAAAATGAAATTAAGAAAGAATGAATGAATGAAAGAAAGACAGAAAGAAAGAAGAGAAAGAAAAGAAAGGAAGAAGAAGAGAAAGAAGGAAGGAAAATAAGGAAAGAAGAAAGAAAAAAGAATAGGAAGAAACAAAGAAAAGAAAGAAGAAAAAAGAGTGAAGGAAGAGGGAAGAAGGGTGAAAGGGAGAAGAAAATAAGGAAGGAGAAAGAAGGAAGGTAGAAAGAGAAAGGAAAGAGAAAGAAGGAAGGAGAAGGAGGAAGGAAAAGAAAAGAAGGAAAGAACAGAGGATGAAAGAAGAAAAGGAAAAGAAAGAAGGAAGGAAGGAAAGGGAAAAAAGAAGGAAGGGAAGGGAAAGAAAAAAGGAAGGGAAGTAGAAAGGAAGGAAAGAAAGGAGGAAGGAAGGAAGGAATTTAATACAGGTGACTGGAACTTCAGTAATAGTCAATAGTAAATATCTGGGACTATGAAATAATTTCTCCTTATTAGTTCTTTAACATATGCATGAGTGCTGAAAAGACTCATTATAATGGTGGGATTTTTATTGTGAGTAGATAAAATATATGTAAAAATTATTTTTTAATTGGAGCGAAGAAGGGCCTGTGAGTTAATAAAAGTATTAAGTCACCTGTCTTGAACACAGCCACCCCCCAATTCAATGCCCAGGTTTGATCCCTGGCATAGTGGATGAACCCAGAAAGCTGCCAGGAATGAACTTTGAGCACAGAGCAAGAAACTCTGAGCCACTAGGTCTGAATCAAAAAACAAAACAAAACAAAATGTTTTAATTTAAATTAAAAAATACTGGACACAATTAAAACAACAAACATTGTTGATATTTAGAGAACCGGAGACCCAATAGCCATAGCATAATATACTTACTTTCTTTCTATTTTTGTGGGGTGCTCATGGCTTATTCCTGGCTCTGTGATCAGAGGATCACTCCTACTAGAATTGAGGGGACTATATGCAGTACTTAGTATTGAACTGGGGTTGGCTGTGTGTGAGGCAAGTTCTATCTCAAATGTCAGAAATAGAATTCAGGCCATTTTTATGTGTACACTTTTTTTTTTTTTGGTTTTTCGGCCACACCCGTTTGATGCTCAGGGGTTACTCCTGGCTAAGTGCCCAGAAATTGCCCCTGGCTTGGGGGGACCATAGGGGACGCCGGGGGATCTAACCGCGGTCCTTCTTTGGCTAGTGCTTGCAAGGCAGACACCTTACCTCTAGCGCCACCTCTCCTGCCCCATGTGTACACTTTTTCAAAGTACCATTTGCTCTGGAGTGATAGTCCATAAGGTGAAGTGCTTGCCTTGCAGATAGCTAACACCAGTTCAATCTGCAGCACCAATATGGTCCCTAAATATTTCCAAAGGGTTACTCCTGAGCAGAGTCAAACATAGCCTCTAAGCTCAGTTTATCAGCATAAGTCCTCCCCACATACTCACCCCCAGATAAAAAGTTGTTCAAAGTAATTGCACCGACTTCTATTTACTGTCTCTAACAATAAAACTATAACCCGACTCTTAAGTATTATCATTGATGTGCTGTTAATTATAGAATGGTGGTGTGAGATAGTGTTGGGGGGAAAAAACCCTGAAAGCACATCAAACACATGTATATATGTGCCCACACAGATGAATAGTTTTAGCAGAATCAAGACATTTTAAGACTCTTTTAAGTACCTGGATTTTTAGGAAGGGAGAAGGGAGAAAATGAAAGTACAGGGAAGCGTAAGAAACTACCAAATTCAAAGGATAAGTTTGTATGAGTGCGTTAATAGTAAAAAATAAATAAGTAAAAAAAAGGGGGGGGGGTAAATCCTAGAATGCAGCCAATCCTAAAGATCTGATAGAATAAACTGGAGCACCATTCCTAGTGAACAGACCTGAATAAAAGACCCAAACGCTGAGTAAAACACTTAATTTCTTTAGTAAGTGAAGAACAGCTACTGAGTAGTTGTTTATTAGTGTTAAGATTTTTTTGTTTGTTTTTGTTTGGGCAGTCACATCCAGTCATGCTCAGAAGTTACTCCTAGCTCTGTACTCAGGAATCACTCTTGACAGTGTTCAGGAGTTGGGATCCCTGGCTTAGGGGCCAAGAATTGAACCTGGGTCAGTTGCATCATAGGCAAGAGCTGTGCTTGCTTGCTGTACTATTGATCCAGTTCCCTAAGACTTTTCTTTTTTTGTGGGGGGGGGTTTGGGGGCCACACCTGGTGACGCTCAGGGGTTACTCCTGGCTATGTGCTCAGAAATCGCTCCTGGCTTGGGGGACCATATGGGATGCCGGGGATCGAACTGCAGTCCATCCTAGGTTAGCACATACAAGGCAGATGCCCTACCACTTGTGCCACCACTCCGGCCTCCCTAAGACTGTTCTTAATTGATGGTAATTCTGAATAATTTATAGATCCCGCATACATCTAAAGATTTATAGACCCTACATACATCCAAAGGATAAATAATACTATCAAATACTTTAGTCCACCGTGTTCTAGAAAACTTAGATAAAAGAAATTACGTTCTTAAAAGACACCAATTTCCCAATTCTACTTTAGAAGATAATCTAAATATTTCTATATAAGTCAAGAAAATCAAGTTTCAGACTACATCAAGTTTAAATATGCTGATTCTTATAGGTGCTTAGAAATTCCTGAATCCACTAAAAGGCTGCATGCTAATTAAAGAAAATTAATAAAATAAAAACCCACAAGGGCTTCAGAATAATGAAATAAAAAGATCTTCAGAGAACAGAAACAAGAGATTATCTACAAATTACTGACAGTTGAATAGATAACAGTTTACTCAAAGAGGCCAGAAATGTATTTGCTAAGAGAAAAATAACTAGAATTTTATAACAATAAATATATTTCTCAGCTAAAAAAAATAAAATTGATTGAGAGTAGCTTTTGAAGTCATATGGTGATGCTCAGGACTTACTCCTATACTTAAGAACTACTCTTACAGGGCTGGAGAGATATCATGGAGGTAAGGCATTTTCCTTGCATGCAGAAGGACAGTGGTTCGAATCCTGGCATCCCATATGATTCCCCGAGCCTGCCAGGAGCGATTTCTGAGCGTAGAGCCAGGAGGAACCCCTGAGCACTGCTGGGTGTGACACCCCCCCCCCAAAACAAAACAAAACAAAAAAGAGAACTACTTCTAGTGTAGTTTATATGCTAAGGTAGATATCAAACTGGGGCAGACACATGCAGGGAAAGTTTCTAATCCTTGGACTAGCTCTCTAAACATAAAATAACTAAAAAATGCAAAGAATTCACTACAAATTTCTATAGCTAAATGGAATACTAATGACCTTTCTTTAAAAATAGAAAACTATTCCAGAAGAAATATCTAAGATGAGGCAAGGAATAATAAGAAAATAGAACAGTGAAGATCTGAGTAAATATAAGTAATTTTGGCCATTTGGTACAGTCACTACTAATCCCTTCTAAAATAAAAAAGGAGAATGTAAAAGAGTTATAACAAAAGCATATGGTACAAGTTGATAGTCAGTGGTTTAAGATTTTCTTATTAATGGGGAAGATAGTAAACTTTGATTCGTATGCATGTTAAAATTTATAGATAACTTAACTCTGAGAAAAAAGATAATAACTTCTAAGTAGTTGAATGTCCCATTAGAAAATACTATATGAAAATATTTAAATAATTTAGACTAAACAAAGAAAAATATGAAAAATATAAATTTTAAAACAAAATATTAGAAATAAAATCATAGATCAGTAATTATGAGTTATATGAATGCCCTAAAATCTCTAGTTAGAAGATGCCTATTATCAAGCTAAATTCTTAAAATACTCAAACTGTATTATGTAAGAGGAACAGCTGAAATTTAAGACTGCAGAAAGACTTAATATAAAAAAACAGATAAAACACTAGGAAAATATTAGCCCAAAGTAAGTGATATAGATTATATATTAAATTCATCAACAAAGATCTCAAGACAAACATTCTGGATAAACATTTTTTAAGATAGCAATCACCACATAAAGCTAAAATATTTACTTAATCAGAAGAAAATAGAGATTCTAAGTTTACAAGTACTTCATATTCTCTAACTATGAAAGATCAAATAAACAAAACTGCCTATCCAGTTATGTTTATTCAAATAGGCAGAAATGTATCATTCTAGCATAACAGGTTTTTTTTTGTGATTTCTTTTATCAATCAAAGCAACTTGATTGACAAGTGTTAACGTTAAGGTTTCATGGTACAACATTAAGTCCCTAACACCACACTGTTTTCTGCCGAGGTGTTTGTTTCCCTCCATCATTATCTCAGGGTCTCCTCTCAAATCTATCCTGCCCACCCTACCTGAACTCATTGCCCTTTTCCTTTTCTCTTTTCTTTTCTAATAAATAAATTTTTTAACTGAAAAGCAACAAGATACAGTTATAAAGTTGTTCAGGATTAAATTTCAGTCATACATGTATAACACCCTTGACCAGTGCACATTCCCGCCACCAATGTCCCTAGTTTCCCTATCACCTTCCCATCCTTGCCTGCCTTGTGGCAAATTTTTTCTCTCTCTTTCTCTTTTTTTTAGACTCTGTGCTTTGCAATATTGTTGCTGAAGGCATATCATGTATATCCCTTTATTTCCTTTCAGCACCTAGATCTTGTACAAAACAATCATTTCCAACTATCATTGTCATAGTAGTCCCTTTTGGGCCCTTAAAATCAATGTACTTCCCCACTGTTTGTGGCCAACTTTGTACCATGTATACCATGAACTGGTTCTCTTGGCTCTTGTCTCTATTATCTTTGGATAGTATTACCATAGTTATATTTTTATATCCCACAAATGAGTGCAATCATTCGATGTCTATTTGTCTCCCACTGACTCATTTTGCTCAGCATAATTCTCCATATCTCTTCATGTACAGGCAAATTTGATGACTTCATTTTTCCTAACAGTTGTGTAGTATTCAATTGTGTAGATGTACCATAGTTTTTTTTCCATTCTTCTGTTCTTAGGCACTTGGTTTATTTCCAGATTCTAGCTATTGTTAATAGTGTCGCAATGAACAAAGGACCTCAGAGGGCTTTTCTTTGTTGTGTTTTTGGACCCCTAAAGTATATTCCTGGGAGTGTTTCTTAAGCCCAGTTTTGTAAACTAGTTCTCAGTGTCTATTGTCTTTAAACATTTGTCATTCCTAGATTTTGTTTCCTTGTATTCTATGTAGGAGAGAGAGATCATTCTGTATTTGTCTCTCTATTTTAGTTGATTTTTCTCTGCATGATCCCTTCCAGTTCCATCTACACAGCAACATATGCCATATCATGATCGATTATATCATTCATTCTCAGTAATGAATGATTTAACATTTAAGAAAGAAGTAGTACAGAAGGCTTAAACAGCATATTTTTCTCAAACACACATAAAGTTCTAGGTTGACCTTAAAAATTAATGCATCTGGGGCTGAAGAGTTAGCGGTAGGGTGTTTGCCTTGCACATGGCCTACCCAGGACCGACAGTGGTTCGAATCCCTGCATTCCATATGGTCCCCCTAGCCTGTCAGAAGCGACTTCTGAGTGCAGAGCCAGGAGTTGCCCTTGAGCACTGCCGGGTGTGATCCCCCCAAAAAAGAAAAAAATTATGCATCTGAAATTTTAGAGCCACAGTTTAATAATTCATTAAAGAATTAATAATACTAAACATTAGTTATTACTTCTATTTTTGGAGAGTCATGTGTTTTCTTGTATTGTCAATCTCCTCCTTTTTCTTCTTTATCTATCAATCCCCACCCAGCCCAAACTGAATTAACACTGGAATTTTAGTTCCCTCATGGGGTACTGGTGAAGACTAAGGGGATGGGCTTTGTTTCCTGAGCTGCCTATGAAAGTTCTTCTGGTTTCTTTGGACCTATAGGGCAATAAAAAGGTAAATGTCTTGTCTGGTGGAGAAGAGCTATAAAGGCAAGAGAAAGCCTGTCCAAGAAGGGGGCTTTCTATTGATCCAGAAACTCTAGGTTCAAGATTGCCTTGGTTGAAAACCTACCTCTACTACTCACTACTACTACTTTCTTTCAGATTTCTTTTAGATTTCTTTAGTGAGGTGTTTCTTTCTTTGCTCCTATTCTTAGGACTCTCCAGGCATTGAATGAACATAGCTGCTAAGCAACCAATTGCCTTTTCATGGCTCAATGTGAAGATCATAGAACACTTCTCTGCATGTTCCCTTCTTTTTCTTTCACCAGTCACTGCCCAAGGTATGTACATTCCAAACATGTTAATATCCTAACTATGGCTTCAGGCTCTGCCTTCTAAAGAGCCAGGACCCAAAACTTCCAAGAGTGAGTGAGTAATACAAAAATATTAAAATGCTTGGAATGCAATTAAAATTCAGTGAAAGCATTATGCTTTGTAGGTCTATATTAGAAAAGAGAGAATGGCTCAGTAAATTAAAGTTTTCAATGAAATAGTTGGGAAGGCTAATAGAATAAGTCCAAATAAAATATAAAAATGGGATGATAAAATTGAAGAATAAATATTTTTTTTAATGTTAGAGGTCAGTAAACCCAAATGTTTCACGCAATATATGCACACTTAAAAGAACTTATGAATTATCAAGGGTTAAAAAATTCAGAAACTTGACTCTATGTGACACACACACATACACACACACACACACACACACACACACACACACACACACATGAGAAAAAGAACATGGACTTCATTTTAATAACAGGAGAGGGCACTCTTGAATTAAGAAAAGCAGTAAGCCAGTTTTCCTAGCCTGCGTTCTCACAGCAACAGGCTAGCACTCAAAAGCAGATTTGAGGCTTGTTCTCCAGAGTACTAAGTATAAGGAACGACAACAACAAAAAAGTTAAAAGAAAAGATCGAACTGATTATTGCCAAATCACTAGGGCTTCAGATGACTAGAGGAGCCCCTCTGAGTCCATTACCAAATACAGAATTATGAGACTGGGATAGCAGAGAAAAGTATTTAACCTTTGTTTTTACACAGAATTCAATCTGTTGGCTAAAGTGGTTGCGCTAGAGGAAACTTATTTGGATCTCTCTAGGGAAGAATTTATACAGAGCTATAAGTTGCCAAAATCTCCAGCACCAATGTCTCCAGGATCAGCTTTGGCTTTCCATCTGGTTTTGTTCTTCTGGGCCAGCACCCAGAAGCATGTGAGGAACCCGAACCTTGCCAGTTCTGCCCAACATGGGACTCTAATGAGTTTGTTCTTTCCAGCATTTCTTGTTGAGCTCAAGTCTCAAGTCCAATTCTGCTTCTTCCTATTTCCTTTCCCACAGGTCTGATCTCACTGTGGTCTGGATATTTTCCCACCCAGCACTGTCTGGTTTCTTCCCCACTGTCTCTTTTAACCTTTCATAGACCAAATGAACCATAGTTACCACTGCTTCCTGAAAAACTCAGTGGGGTTGTCCTCAGTATTATCTTCCTGGACCTGGCAGATTTGCTCAGGTCTGAGAATGGCCTTTGGGCTCATGTGGACACATGGCCTCTAGGAAAGAAAGGTAAGGAGGAGACAGCAAAGACTGAGTTTGCAGTGGATTTTCATCTGTGCCCAGAAGTCTCCCCAACAATCATGAGTGAGGTGTCTTAAGAACATAGGGCCTTACTTAGAGGAATCTGAGACACCCACCTACTCTTTGCACCATTCAGAAACAGACTAGGCCTATAGGTCCAACCGTCATGGAGTCATCAGTATGTCAACGTTGATACAGAGAACATAGCCAAGCAAGGCGGGATAGACACTGTAGCCAGCGGTGCCTGAGATTGCATTGCTATTCCTCTTTCATCCCTACCAAGTTCCTGGCTTCTCTAGCACAGGAAACAATATAATCACTCTCTTTGTGGAAATCAACTGCTGCGATTTTCTTCAAGCAGTATTTGAGGGGAGGGATGTTCTCTCAACCAGTATTCAGAAGATATGAGACCATGACTAAGACCAAAACCAAGAATTCTTGGATCAAGACCAAGAATCTGGTGATTTTTCACCAGCGGGGCCCATGAATGTATAGGATAACTACTGGGGATTACCAGAGTCATCCCAAAGTGATCAGGAGCTTCCAGGGCCACACCTGGCAGTACTTGGCTTAGGGGACCATGTAATAACAGCTATCAAACTTGGGACAACATGTAAGGCATTTAAATTAGTCTCTGTACTCTCTCTCCAGTCTCTACAAGCAGTATTTTTATGTTCCACATATTTTTCTCAGGAGAAAGATAAGAAAGATATCCTACACTCCTTTCCTGACCCTGCTGCAAACATGCAAACACACACACACACACACACACACACACAAACACACACACACACACGAAGGAAGCAGAAACTGAGATATTCTTAGTACCCCATTATCATCTGCCTTTTTCACTGTATTTTTTAAATAAATCTGAGACAGGAGAGAGATATCATGGTTTTAGGAATTGGTCCTGTGCTCCCTTTTGAGAAGGAATAAGAAAGTACAGGTATTCCTCACTTACTCTTTAGTGAGTAAAGGGAATCTATAGTTTTTTGGGTGGGTTGTTTAGATTTTATGGGCCATAACCTATGGTGCTCAGGGCTTACCCCAGATTCTGTGTCCTGAGTTCATTCCCAACAATGCTCGAAGAACCATATAGGATCAAGGGATCAAAATGGGGCCAGTCATGTGCAAGGCAATCACATTTACCCCCTGAACTATCTCTCCTGGCCTCATTCATTGATTTTAGTTTTGAGGTTTTGGCAGAAATTCCAAGACCATCACCAATGTCACATTCAAGATGGGAATATTTTGGACCTCACTGTACGACATTATATATGTAGATAAAAGCAACAATGAAATATTGTTTTTAATTTGTGAAGCTGGCAAGTCTTAATAAGAGCAAGAGTGATCTGGACTGGACAGGATCTGCAGTCAGTCTGCTATAGGTTGATGAAAATGTCATTGTCTTTTTTTATTTCTTGTCTTTTTATTCTATATGAGAAAATAAAGCTTTTGTACCTGGAAAACAGTGTGCATTTAATCTGATAGGCAATTTATCAGTTAATTTTCAAATATTAGTTTATCTTAAACCTTCAAGCTCAAACTACAAACCATCTTGTCCTATTTATAAATTTAATAATTAAAAAGTCCAGAAACCATTTGGACTAGCTCTTGATCAATATTCAACTAACTTACATTTAACAGATGAAAATCTTAAGCATTCGCTCTACTTATTTTTCAATTAATCGTATTTCCTTAGACATTTAAAAATGCAACACACATTTAATATATTGGATTCTTCCAGGCAATTGAAGCTCCTATGGTGGCAGACATATTGTTCTTAGCAATTATACTAGTTTTGTAAGTAATCAATCAATCTTATAACTGTGGCATTTCAGATTCTCTTGCCTGCATCAAACATCATAAAAATAGAAAGGCAAACCAACCATGCACAAAACAATGGCATGAGCTCAAGTCTTGTTACAACTCCCATAAACTCAAAAGAATTCTGCATGATGTATCTTTTCACAATCTCCTTTCTTATTTGTCTATCTGCCCAGAGTTATAAATTGCTGTCTTTGCCACAGGAAAAACAAACAAAAAAAATACAATCTTAACTGAACAATCCATTCCAAGATACAGGTTGAAGCCTGACACATTTCCATGTCTGGTAGAGATAAATTTTGCTATGTGCATTGCTCTCCATTACTTGCTCCCCTCTTTCATCATCCATGACTTCTAGAATAACGTGCAGACATAGGTAGAAAGGATGAGACTTGCTGTGCCATCCCCCCATCCCTTACCGGTCATATAGGTCAACAGGGCCTGATTCATGCCCACAGGCTGATGAGTTTGCACATCCTCACATTATAGTCTAGTCTGTTCTCCACTTTAAACTGGGGGGAAAGACCACGCCAGCTCACACCTTAGAATGCTCTTCTTATTGAGACTTCCAGAACATACCGTCTTCTCTGTAAAATTTGACTCTTGCTTCAAAAAAGACATCTTTTTAGAATCAACTGAAGCTTGCCAGATAATGGGAAAACTGTCCTTCATGACACTTCTGAAAGCCAATACCTTTCATCCCATCTGGTGATATCAGACTCCTGCTTATCTTCACTTTCTACTAATTTTTCTTATGCTCCTACTTGCCATTTAAAGATTGAGTTGTCTCTGTCTCTCTCTCTTTCCCTCTGACTTATTTCACTCAGCATAATAGATTCCATGTACATCTATAGTCTCACTCATCTATGGGTTTTTAAGAAAAAATTAAGACATTATTGTAATAAGGCTTCAAGACAATAGAGTTAAGGGCTAGAAGGGCCAGAAGGACCGGCTCACAATTTGAAGCTCACCACAAAGAATGGTGAATGTTGTTAGGGAAATAACTACACTAACAACTATGACACTGTTAAAGAATGAGAGAAGTAGAAAGCCTATTGTGAATACAAGCAGGGGTGAAGAGGAGGGGGGCATTGGTGGTGAGAATGTTGCATTGGTGAAGAGGGTATTTTGTTTATGACTGAAACCCAGCTACAAACTTGCTTGTATCACGATGCTTAAATAAATATTAAAAACATAAAAATTAAATAAAGCCAAAAAAAGTAAAAATAAAAAAGAGTTGTCTCTGTTGCCTGGATCCAGGATTGTATTTGGTTCTTGTGAGCAGTGATCTTGTATAGGATCTCTCCACAGCTTAATTCTGCTGCTGCTTCGCTGATCATCCACAGACTTAAGCTTTAGTTTCCCTTGCAAAACACTGCCCCTGATAAAAACCGGCTAACCTTTGCAAAAGCTGGCTCCCTGTGTGTGACACCAGGCGGGGAAAATCCGCGAAAGTACACCGGCCCAGTGGGGCTCAGCTGTGAAAGACTGTGAGTGTGACCTGTCTATGTCTGTCTACTGTCCTCTTGCGTGAAACTCTTGCGAGTGGGGCAAAAAGAGGCTCAGAGGAGCACGGCCGCGTAGCCATTGCAACAAGAAGGAAAAATCACACTAAGAACAGCGCTATATCACAGAAGCAAACATTTCTCTCTGGACTGTCTTCTCTGTTGCATGCTCGGGCCTAAGATTTGACCCAGTGTGAGGCTTCATCCACGGAGGACTCCCCTCCCTTAGAGGCAAGTCAGCCCATCCAGAAAGGGAGGAGCCAGAGGAGTGTGCTGCCTACATCATATAGACAATGAATACCACTACAACACGTAGAAAAACCCACAATACAAGTGTGACAATGGGGAAACAACGCAGGCCAGCATCAGACATAGAGAATGAAGATGACAATTCTGAGGACCAGATAATGACTGAACAACTAATCAACCTCTCAGATAAGGACTTTAGACTAGCAATATGGAAGGTGCTCAACAGACTCCAAGAAACCATGGATCGAGTTGAACAGAACACTAATAAGAACCAAGAAAATATGAAGGCAGAAATGACAAAACTCCAAACTGAAATAACATGTCAACTAACAGGACTGAAAAAGTCAGTAAACGAAGTGAATGACAAAATGGATAAGCTCTGGGACAGGGTATCAGAAGCTGAGAATAGACTTGGTGCTGTGGAAGATGAGATACATAACAATTCCATACAGCAGGAGAGATTGGACAAAAAACTTAAAGCAAATGAGCAGACAATGGAAAAATTAGTCAAAGAATGGGAACAGACGAAAATAGAAGTCTATGATAAGATCAACAGAAACAACTTAAGAATCATTGGAGTCACAGAGACCCAGGAAGAAAATTTCCAGGAAGAATCAATGGTCAAGAACATCATTAAAGAGAAACTTCCAGAGCTAAAGAATATATGTGATCAAATCCTGCATGCCCGAAGAGTACCAACCAAAAGAGACCCCAGAAAAACCACCCCAAGACACATCCTAGTCACAATGACAAATCCCACAGATAGAGACAGAATTCTGAAAACAGCAAGATCAAAAGGGGAAATCATGTTCAAGCAAGCTTCCCTGAGATTTACAGCAGACCTGTCACCAGAAACGCTCAATGCCAGAAAGCAGTGGTGGGATATTGTGACAAGACTGAATGAAATGAATGCTTCACCCAGAATACTATACCCAGCAAAACTCACTTTCCGGTTTGATGGAAGAATACATGGTTTCACAGACAAAAAACAGCTCAGAAACTTCACAGACACAAAACCAGTCTTAAGAGAAAAACTGAAAGACCTAATCTAAGACAAGACTACCCAAAAGACACACCAAATTTTGAAATAAAGATGGCGTTAAATCCCAGGACAATTCTTTCTCTCAACGTCAATGGACTAAATGCACCAGTTAAGAGACACAGAGTGGCTAAATGGATCAAAAAACTCAATCCAACCTTCTGCTGCCTACAAGAAACGCACCTGAATAGTCAGAACAAACATAGACTCAAAATAAAAGGCTGGAGAAAAGTTATCCAAGCAAACAACACCCATAAAAAAGCTGGAGTGGCCATACTAATATCAGATAATGCAAACTTTATACTCAGGAAGGTTGTAAGGGACAAAGACGGACATTTTATATTAATCAAGGGGTACGTAGAGCAGGAAGAATTCACTCTCCTAAACATATATGCACCGAATGAGGGGCCAGCAAAATATTTAATACAACTGTTGACAAATCTGAAAAATAATATCAACAACAACACAATAATTGTGGGGGACCTTAACACGGCTTTGTCAACACTGGACAGGTCAACCAGACTGAAACCCAACAAGAATATACTAGACCTGAGGAGAGAAATGGAAGAAAGAGGCCTAGTGGATATATATAGGACACTCCATCCCCAGAAACCTGGATACACATTCTTCTCCAATGTACATGGGACATTCTCCAGGATAGACTACATGCTGGCACATAAAACATACCTCCATAAGATCAAGAGGATAGAAATTTTGCAGACTACCTTCGCTGACCACAAGGCTCTGAAATTATTTGTGAACTCCAAAGGGACTCAGAAGAAACACTTTAACACCTGGAAGTTAAACAGCCTCATGCTCAATAACCAGTGGGTCCGAGATGAAATCAAGGAGGAAATCAAAAGGTTCCTGGAAACAAATGACAATAAAGACACAAACTCTCAGAACTTATGGGACACAGCAAAAGCAGTACTGAGAGGAAAATTTATAGCTTTGCAAGCACACATCAGGAAGGAAGAAGGAGCTTACCTGAGTAGCTTAATGACACAGCTAATAGAACTAGAAAATGCTCAACAAAAGGACCCAAGAATAGGAAGACAGAAGGAAATAACAAAGCTGAGAGCAGAAATCAACGAAGTGGAAACTCAAAAAACAATCCGAAAGATCAACGAAAGCAGAAGTTGGTTCTTTGAAAAAATAAACAAGATTGATAGACCACTGGCAAACCTAACAAAGAAAGAGAGAGAGAGAAACTTGATAACTCGTATCAGGAATGAAAAAGGAGAGATCACTACTGATATGACAGAGATTCAAAGGGTAATCAGAAACTACTTTGAAAAACTCTACGCCACTAAAAATGAGAACCTGGAAGAAATGGATAAATTCTTGGACTCTTATAATCTTCCACGGTTGAAGGAAGAGGATGTAGCATATCTAAACACCCCCATCACCATTGATGAAATTAAAACAGTAATCAAATGTCTGCCGAAAAACAAAAGCCCAGGTCCAGATGGATTCACTAATGAATTCTATCAAACTTTCCAAGAGGAACTACTGCCAATCTTGGCAAGACTCTTTCATGAAATTGAACAAACAGAAACACTTCCAAATAGCTTTTATGAAGCCAACATCACCTTGATACCTAAACCAGACAGAGACGCTACCAAAAAAGAAAATTACAGACCAATATCACTGATGAATGCAGATGCAAAGATCCTCAACAAAATCCTGGCAAATAGGATTCAATGCCTCGTTAAGAAGATCATCCACTACGATCAAGTAGGTTTCATCCCAGGAATGCAAGGCTGGTTTAACATCCGTAAATCTATCAACATAATACACAACATCAATAACAAGAAAAATAAAAACCACATGATCATATCAATAGATGCAGAGAAAGCATTTGATAAGGTCCAACACCCATTCTTGATCAAAACTCTCAGCAAGATGGGAATGGAGGGAACCTTTCTCAATATAGTGAAGGCCATCTACCACAAGCCAGTGGCAAATATTATCCTCAATGGAGAAAAACTGAAAGCCTTCCCTCTAAATTCTGGCACAAGACAAGGCTGTCCTCTCTCACCACTCCTATTCAACATAGCACTGGAAGTACTTGCTATAGCGATTAGGCAAGAAAAGGATATCAAGGGAATCCAGATAGGAAAGGAAGAAGTCAAGCTCTCACTGTTTGCAGATGACATGATACTCTACTTAGAAAACCCTAAAGACTCTATCAAAAAGCTTCTAGAAACAATAAACTCATATAGCAAGGTGGCAGGCTACAAAATTAACACACAAAAATCAATGGCCTTTCTATATACCAATAGTAATAAGGATGAAATGGACATTAAGAAAACAACCCCATTCACAATAGTACCACACAAACTCAAATATCTTGGAATCAACTTGACTAAATATGTGAAGGACCTATACAAAGAAAACTATAAAACTCTGCTCCAAGAGATAAGAGAGGACACACGGAAATGGAAACACATACCCTGCTCATGGATTGGCAGGATTAACATCATCAAAATGTCAATACTCCCCAAGGCATTATACAGATTTAATGCCATCCCTCTAAAGATACCCATGACATTCTTCAAAGAAGTGGATCAGACACTTTTGAAATTCATTTGGAACAATAAACACCCTCGAATAGCTAAAGCAATCATTGGGAAAAAGAATATGGGAGGAATTACTTTTCCCAACTTTAAACTGTACTACAAAGCAACAGTTATCAAAACAGCATGGTATTGGAATAAGGATAGGTCCTCAGATCAGTGGAATAGGCTTGAATACTCAGAAAATGTTCCCCAGAGATACAACCATCTAATTTTTGATAAAGGAGCAGGAAATCCTAAATGGAGCAGGGAAAGCCTCTTCAACAAGTGGTGTTGGCACAATTGGATAGCCACTTGCAAAAAATTAAACTTAGACCCCCAGCTAACATCATGTACAAAGGTAAAATCCAAATGGATTAAAGACCTCGATATCAGCCCCAAAACCATAAGATATATAGAACAGCACATAGGCAAAACACTACAGGACATTACAGGCATCTTCAAGGAGGAAACTGCACTCTCCAAGCAAGTGAAAGCAGAGATTAACAGATGGGAATATATTAAGCTGAGAAGCTTCTGCACCTCAAAGGAAATAGTGCCCAGGATACAAGAGCCACCCACTGAGTGGGAGAAACTATTCACCCAATACCCATCAGATAAGGGGCTAATCTCCAAAATATACAAGGCACTGACAGAACTTTACAAGAAAAAAACATCTAACCCCATCAAAAAATGGGGAGAAGAAATGAACAGACACTTTGACAAAGAAGAAATACGCATGGCCAAAAGACACATGAAAAAATGTTCCACATCACTAATCATCAGGGAGATGCAAATCAAAACAACGATGAGATACCACCTCACACCCCAGAGAATGGCACACATCACAAAGAATGAGAATAAACAGTGTTGGCGGGGATGTGGAGAGAAAGGAACTCTTATCCACTGCTGGTGGGAATGCTGTCTAGTTCAACCTTTATGGAAAGCGATATGGAGATTCCTCCAAAAACTGGAAATCGAGCTCCCATACGATCCAGCTATACCACTCCTAGGAATATACCCTAGGAACACAAAAATACAATACAAAAACCCCTTCCTTACACCTATATTCATTGCAGCTCTATTTACCATAGCAAGACTCTGGAAACAACCAAGATGCCCTTCAACAGACGAATGGCTAAAGAAACTGTGGTCCATATACACAATGGAATATTATGCAGCTGTCAGGAGAGATGAAGTCATGAAATTTTCCTATACATGGATGTACATGGAATCTATTATGCTGAGTGAAATAAGTCAGAGAGAGAGAGAAAAACGCAGAATGGTCTCACTCATCTATGGGTTTTAAGAAAAATGAAAGACACCCTTGTAATAATAATTTTCAGACACAAAAGAGAAAAGAGCTGGAAGTTCCAGCTCACCTCAGGAAGCTCACCACAAAGAGTGATGAGTTTAGTTAGAGAAATAACTACATTTTGAACTGTCCTAATATTGAGAATGTATGAGGGAAATGTAGAGCCTGTTTAGGGTACAGGCGGGGGTTGGGGGGGGAGGAGGGAGATTTGGGACTTGGGTGATGGGAATGTTGCACTGGTGATGGGTGGTGTTCCTTTTATGACTGAAACCCAAACACAATCATGTATGTAATCAAGGTGTTTAAATAAAAAAAAAAATTAAAAAAAAAAAAAAACACTGCCCTGAAAAACATACCACTGTCCCAACCAAGATCAGTGGTTCCTCAATGGTTACCCATTAGCACAGAGAAAGTTAGTAAATGTTAGAATCTATGCCACCCCCCCACAGACAGATGGGCATGGTAATCTGCAAGTTTGAAAGGCAGTTCTTAGATAGACAGAATTTTGCGATTTATTTCCTTGAACATTCTTGTTTTGGGGCCAACCCAACAGAATGACATCATATTTCCTGCCATAGTGGCAGGTACATAGCCAGGACTCATCAAATTTGATAGCGGGTATTGCCTCTTACGTTTTTGCCAATAACTGTGGGAAGTAACGTATTGAGTTTAGTTTTAATCACATTGACTAAAATGTACTTAAATCTAACACTTCCTGCATTTTTGGCTTGATAAAACCTCTGAATTGGACTGTCATTGTTTTTTGACTTAGTGACTATTTAATGAGTGCACCTCCCCTCAGACACCTTGAAAGGCAACTGCTTCAGTTCTCTCTTGGTTCCTTGAAGTTTCCATCTTGTTGGGACAGACTTAGAAAGGTCATACATCACAAATATTTGGGTAATGTACAAAATCAAACCAAAAACCTCTTGATTCTGTCCAGAGCAGACCAGATACATACACTGATTCTGTGACTACAGAAGATACACACCTAGGTCAAGAGGCAGGTCCTATTAGTGTGTGTGTGTGTGTGTGTGTGTGTGTGTGTGTGTGTCTTTATTTTGTTTGTTTTGAGTTTGGGGTCCTATTTAGAGTGTTCAGGTTTTACTTCTGACTTTGTACTCAGGGATCACTCCTAGTGATGATCATGTGACCATATGGGTTACCGGGGCTCAAACCTGGGTCAGCCACTTTCAAGGCTACTGACTTACTCTTGCACTCTCTTCAGCCTAGAGGCAGGTCTCATTTGAATGACAATCAGTTTGCTTAGGGAAATAAAGCTTTTGGGACTGAGATGGAAAATGAGTCAAAAACTTAGTGGCTAGGAGTCGAGTACTCCTAGTAAGAAAGTGACTGAGGGAACCTATGCTGCAGTGAGGAGGAGTCCATATTTTATTCCTTCCCGCCATCAAGAGCTGAGCCCCATATCTTCCAGAAGGGACCACACTTCCTTCCTTTTACAGCTGCCTTTGTGGGTACGAATCCTAAGGATTTCCCCCTCTCCCTCAGGAAAACAACTGACTGAACTCACATATGTTATTAAGTTTGTGATCTGGCCCAGCTTCTTCATGAACAAAAGAAGTTCCAAGTCAGGGAGTTGCCTCCAACACACTCATTAGAAAGGTGTGGAGCCCAAGTGTGAACTGTCAGAGGATGGCCCTCCTTTCCAGAACCTTCTCCAGATATTCCTACAGTCATCCCTTTCTACCAAAGAAACTATAGTTCCCATCCTCCTCCTCCTACTCCTGCCTCACTCTGCCCCTGATCACCTCCACTCACCTGACCTCACCAATAAAAACTTTGAGTTCCCTCCTTGTTCTCTTGTGGAGAACAAGCCTAAGCAGAGCTGAAACAGGTTGAAACACATCTCAAAGCAACCTACAAGCTGCCTCTTCTCACACTTGCTCCTTCTGTGGGTCTTCTCATCAAAAAGTTGTATCTCTTTCCTGAGGCTCAAATAACTATAGGTCTCCTGGCCTTACCTGCACACATCACATTTTGCTTCCCATGTCCATCCATTTCTGATCCACTTTATATCAGAACTGAATTTCTTCTCTTTCCCTGCACAGTGAGTTTAAGGTCTTCATCATCATGTGAGCTTGTTCTTTGGATCATAACCAGCAGTTCTCAGAAATTATTACTAGCTTTGCACTGAGGGATCACTTCTGCCAGGTTTGGGAGACCATATTTTGTGCCAAGAATCTAATCTTTTGCATGTAAACAAGTGCCTTACCTGCTGTTCTATCTCTCCAGCCCGCTCCTTAGATGTCTAAATCTCCCTCTCTCACTTTTTCAACTCCAAATTAGATAATAATTTGGACAAAGAAGCCTCTTTACTGTCTCCCTTTCCTTCTTTTATTATATTCCTTGATGCACTTACCATCAAGCACTCTCCTGTCTATGACCTTGCCCTAGATTTGAATGTATGCTCTTTGGCGAGACTCCCCAAGCACATAACCAGCTGCATGCTGCCTGATTCCTCCTAGCTGCTCCATAGATATTGGGGCAGGGCTGTAGAAATATTAGGGGGAAGGGTTTCTGTGGTGGTTGCCATATGAGCACTGCAGGTACCTCTTTACAGCCTCAGAACTACTATGCAAGATGGTGCTATTCCTTGCACCTTATGAAAGAATGTACACTCAAAAATAGTTGACATCTCACACCACCAATGTCTTCAAACATCCAATTTTTAAAATTTATATTTTATTAAAACAATTGTGATCTACAGAGTCCTTCACAGTTAAATTTCAGATGTACAATGAATCAGGACCCTTCCCACCATCAATGCCAACCTTCCTCCACTAATGGACCCAGAGTGCGTTCTATACCATCACCCTTTGCCCCCTGGCCTGCCAGTATAAAAGGTTTATTTAAGTTTAGAATGTTAAAGTTTGGGTCCCTTGATTCCATTATCATTGACTTTGGCTTGGATCTTTAGTTCTATTCTTATTTATTTTTGTGCCAATGCATCCAAGACCTCTTGGCCCCTGGACCCCAGCCTTTCTTTATTTCTTCCTTAGTTTTATTGAAAAATGAGAGAAAATGTGGTAAGATAAAGTAATCTGTGTCCCAAGGTTCTATGAAAAAGGTGGGAGCCCCAATTTGGAAGATAAGAGATAAAAATATGTAATAAATTATAAAAAGATGTGTGTGGAAGTTTTTTTAATAGGCACAGCATAATATGGGGAAAATAGAAAGGAAAAACAGGGAGATATTACCTGGGGCAGTTTTTTTTATATAGGAATAGCAAAATATGGGGAAAATAGAAAGGAAAAACCTTTGGCCTAAAAACATGGAGATATTATCAGCATCCTGACATAAGACCAAATACAGACTACGAACATAAGAAAGTGTCTAAGCCCAGTCTTTCTCTGTGATTCCAGTAAAAGCTCTTCACAATCATAGTTGTTGCTGTTAGGCTTCTGTAGTTAGAGATTCTGTTTTTTTGTACAAATCCTACGTCAAAGTCAGGGAGACATGGAGCATCTTCTGTTTTTACCTTACCAATAGGTGGCGATGCAGAGAATCCTGCCCTATGAGCAGGTTGTTGCTGTTACCAAGTAGTCAGGGTGTTACATGAACCCACTCTAGAGTAAGTCAGTGCCCGAGGAGCATTAGGGCTTCCATGGTAGAAGTTCGCTTCCTGGTACTGGTGTAGAAAACCATGCTGTTTCCATAGATGGGACCCAAGGTTCGGGGTGAATTCAACTCTTTTTTTTATAATGTTCTGTTCTCCTTCAGTAAGTCAAAGAGTCGCCATCTTGTTGGGTACTTGTGAGAGTGAAAAGACATGTGTATATGCTGATGCTTACATGTCAGTTGTCACAGGAATCATCTCTGAAACATTTATATAGCTCCACCACAATATCTATAGAGTTGCTAGGAGAGAACCTGTCGCCATGCTCATCTCTATGTGCTGGGGGAGCCTCACCAAAGAGAATAAAAGTAAATAACACACACAGAGTATCTGATATGAGTACACTGGGATCATGTGTGCACTATTGTATACACATGTACACTACTGAAGGGAGAAGTGTTGGCACATGGCATGACTGAAACTCAACCATCAACAACCATCAACTGCATATCTCCTAGTGGTTCAATAAAAAAAAATAGCAAAAAAGAAAACAAATTCCATAGGTAAAAAAATGAAACCAAAGCATTCACGGAGCTAAGGGCTATTCATTTATAAAGTCAAGATTTTTTTTAATATTTTTCTCTTTCTTTAATTAATAATTTTTATTTTGACTGAAGTGGATTACAAATCATTCAAAGTAGTATTTTAAGTACATTGTGGCATTGAATCCTGGCCATTCCCACTACCAAGGTTGTCCTCCCTGCACCCCTCTTCCCAGCACGCATCCCATATCACCTCCCCAATGCCCCCCCCCCCCCGGTTGCTAGTATAAGTGGTCCCTTCTGTGTCTAGCCTGTTGTAGATCGGGTATCGATTCTGTTGTCGCTGGCTTTGGATTTCTGTTTAAATCTGATCATTTTTTATTTCTACTCAATGTTCATATGACTGCTTGATCTTGGTGCCCTCCCTTATTTCCCCCTCAATTTGTGAGACAGAACAAGATGGTTCAAGTTATGTGGTTCTGTTTGAAGGTAAGAAAAAAATGGAAAAGAAAAAGAAAAAAGGGGGAGCAAAAATTAAAATAAGCAGAAAACGGGAGGAGTCCTTCTAGAGACAGTAAAAATCAATTTAAGAAAAGAAAGGGAAAAAGGAAGGAAAGCATAAAAATAATACCAAAAAATTAACCCCCCCAAAGACAAACAAAAAACAGAAACAAAAACAAAGAATTTTAAGCTGTTTCACAGATTCAAAGGGGATATAAAATAGGATTGATAAAACAAGCATCTGACCCTTCTTCAAAACACATACATTTAGTTTTTTAAAATGTAGACACCATGATTTCCTATAAGACAATTATTTTAGGCAGTCAGAAATATAGGAATTTTAAATGATAAGGATATAAACATGGGAAATACTACTGAAATCCCAAAGGTGGGATTTGGGGGAGTCAAATATTAGATTTTCCCAATACGTCACAGTGTTGCTAGCCCTGTATCTATTCCTTGTGATGTGGGGAACCTCCCTGGGCTGACTCCATGCAGCCAACATGGAGGACCATGCCTATTTCTGACAGCATCTCAGGGTTCTGGGGGGGTCATAAGTTGAGCACATGATCTGTACTCAAACCATCCAATCCAAGTTCTGTTATCCACAGCCAACTCAAGGGTTGATAAGAGTATACTCAAAGTCCCCCTCTGAGCCCAGGACACTCCTGATTTGATTCTATTTATTGGGGTGCTGATGAGTTTCAAATAAAGATACATGAGTAAACACTCTATCAAGTGTCCCAGGTGTGCTCTCATTGTTACCTGGTTGGGCTGATTGTGTCTTCCTTGTAGCTAGCTACTTGCATCTTACCAAACATTCACGCTGACAGATGAGATATTTCTCTCCAGACTACTCTGACACCTCCCAGAGCCCGCAGGATTTTTGCTTGTTGTAAAATGAACAATTCCATTGTTGTCTGGCCCGTCCACCCTTTAGGTGTCTTCTCATTTATTTGTCTCTCACCTTGGCTGAGGCAGGGGTCTTTTCTTCTTCCACTGTTCACATTCACATCATTTATTTTGTTTCACATATGTAATGCAGTTGTCTTGAAAGACAGTTTATTTATTTTCTGTCCTTAGTTTCTTCATTCCTGTCCTGACCTTTGGGAAGGCAGAACATAGAGCTGGGAAGGGCATTACAGGTTCAAGAATACCAAGGAAGAAGTCATAATACCAGAGAGAGATCATTATGTTTGAGAAAGGGTAGGGAGGTTACTATTTACTTTATGGAGGGAACGGAGCAACTTAAGAGCACTGGGAAGATCAGGAGTGTAGGTCATAAAGCTGCAGGGAAAGGGTCATCCTTGATACCGAATACTGAATAAGCTGGACTCCCACCACAGTAATTATCCTCCTTCCAGTCCTCTCCCCTACCCTAGAGGCATTTTCTTGCTATGATGCTGCAGAGAGTCACTCAGCAGCTAGATGGATAAATATTAGGGGGAGGGTGCTTTTTAGTCTGTGCCATTCTCTCCACTGATTCTTGCTCCCAAAAGAGCCTTAAATATTTGACTCTCACTCCCCAGGCTGTCTTTATTTTCCACACTCTCTCAGTTCCCAGAGCTTTTAGGTTTTATGCTGGTCTCTGCCCCTATCCCCATGATAGTGAACACATCACATATGCTGCTTGCTTGGAAGTCCAACTTTCATCACTTTTGCATCTAAGAACATCTGTAGGACAAAGCTTCTTACATATAAAAGGGAAAGACCCACCTTTTTTTTTATTAACAATTAAAAAATGAGTTAGTTCAATGATAAGAGGATGAGGCCTCCCTTTGAGATGAAGACAGCTAGAAAGAATGCTGTTCCCACCCACCCTCACAATATGGAAAATCTGGCTATGGTACAAAAGTATAATTTTTATGAAGGCCCATGAGAGTTCACAGGCAAACAAGGAAGATGAATTCCAAAGAGGGACAAAGTTCTTTAAGGCATGTTCTCTCTCTCTCTCTCTCTCTCTCTCTCTCTCTCTCTCTCTCTCTCTCTCTCTCTCTCTCTCTCTCTCTCTCTCTCTCTCTCACCACACACACACACACACACACACACACACACACACACACACACACACACACACACACGTCTCTGCTTGGCAGGACATGGGAGAAAGATACAACAACTGCCAAACAAGTGAGTCAGAGAAGTAAGCTTAAGTTTTTTTTTAAAAAAAAATGTCTGGGAGGCCAAGTGTGGGTCAGTATGTCAGTTTGGAATAGGCGGGGGCCTAGACATAGGGAGAACTTGCTTTTACATGTAAGGCTTTCTTCATGAGTTTGCACTGGGTGATTACAAGAGAGATGGGGAAGGACAAGAGACTGGTGGGAGTTGCTTCCCACACAGGAGCGAGAAGGTAATACATGACCAAAATAACAGTATAAAGTTAAGCTTGATTCTCTAAGTCTCTTCTGCAGAGTAAAAGCATTCAGTCATTAATGGAGAGGAAGAAAACCTTGTATTGGGGTGGGAAGAAGCAAAATAAATCTTTGTCTAGAGAAGGCTGGAAGCTTCTAACCAGATATCAGCAAAGAACCAAAGAGAAGGAAAATAGATGAGGAGGAAAAAAAACCCTAAAAAACTCTAAAAAAATAATAACCAACAAGAATAGAAAAACTCTTGGGCCCAGAATCCTATACTGATATCAAGAAGGATGTTTGTCTCAAAGGGATAAAGCCAAGGCACATAAGAGAATGCTTAGAAATAAACCCATTTGTCAGTATCAGTAATTAAATGATGTTTGACAAAGGACCAAAATATAATAATGGAACAGTCTAACAACACACGGTGCTGAAACAATCATAGGCAAACTGGTGAATATAGTTATAGATCTTAAAGTTCTCAGCAAAACCCACTCAAAATAAATTATATATCCACATGCAAAATTAAAAATTAAAAAATTCTAGAAAATGACACAGAGAATATATGAATGGCCTTAGATGTGACAATACCTTTTTGTTTGTAATATCAAAGTTATGATGCTTTGAAGAAATAATAGATGCTGGACTTAAGTAGATGCTAGAAATTAAAACTTGTACTGAATGAAGGACATTGACAAGTATATAGAAAGACAAGTGACAAACCAGAAGAAAATATTTCATTGGTTGAGTGTCTGGGAGAAATGGTTATATCTGCTATGCTCAGGGCTTACTCCTATTACTGTACTCAAGGATAAATCCTAAGAGGAAACATATGTAGTGATGGGAATCAAACAGAAGCCAGGCACATGCTAGGCAGTGCTTTATACCTATAACTTCTGTTTAGCCCGAGAGAATATTTTAACAAAAAATAAGCAGCTGCTATTCAAAATATAAAATAATGGAAAATTAAACAGTACTAAAAGTTATTTTTAAAACAAAAACCTTATAAGACACACTTCCAAATGAGATATATAAATTGAAAGTAAATATATAAAAAGCCAGAGAGTATAGCAGATAAGATGCTTTCCTTACATTCAGTTGTTCTCAGGTTGAGCCTTGGCAATCAATGTGGTCCTCCAAGTCTTCCAAGACTGAATCCTGAGTTCAGAATAAGGCATTTTCTGGTGTGGCCCAAAACAGAAGAGAAGGATGAGAATGAGAATGAGGATAATGATGAGAAAAAGAAGAAGAAGAAGAAGAAGAAGAAGAAGAAGAAGAAGAAGAAGAAGAAGAAGAAGAAGGAGGAGGAGGAGGAGGAGGAGGAGGAGGAGGAGGAGGAGGAGGAGGAGGAGGAGGAGGAAGAGGAAGAGGAAGAGAAGGAAGAAGAGGAGGAGGTGATGGTGGATGAGGAGAAGAAAGAAGGAGAAGGAGGAGGAGGAGAGGAGAAGGAAGAGAAAAGGATGAAGAAGAGGAGAGGAAGAAAAAGAGAAGAGGAAAGAAAGTATATGGATATATATATACACTGATGTAAAGAAAACATATAAATTGATTTTCTGCATCATTCATCAGGGAAAAACAAAATAAAATAACAAAGAGAGACCTATATGCAGCTCATTAGAATACTGACAATATTAAATATTAAATATTGGTGAAGGAACTCTAGTAAATAGATGGGTGAAAATATAAAATGGCAACACTATAAGACAGTTTAGTTTGAAAGCTTCTAAACAATTTAAAATGTCCTTACCAGGGGCTGGAGAGTTAAAATAGTGGTAGTGCATTTGCCTTGCACATTACCCAACCCAACTGTCTAGTTGTTTGAATCCCAGTATCCCATATGATCCCCCGAGCCTGGCAGGGCCTATTTCTGAGGACAAAGCCAGGAGTAACCCCTGAGAACCGCCAGGTGTAACCCAAACACAAAAACAAACCAAAACAAATTTCCTTATCATATAGCCAACCATTGTACTTACTGGTATTTACTGAAGGATATTTATTACTCATAAATATTTATGGAAACATTATACATTATTTTTTAAACTTGAGGGTGGTCAAGGTGGTCTTTAGTAAATAGCTAGTTAAATAAACTGTCTCATGATATAACTACACAATATAGTAGAATATTGTTCTTTGCTAAAAGAAATGAGATACCAATTCATGAAAACACACGAAGGCAATATCACCGAGTAAAACAAATCAATATGGAAGGGTACATAGGAATGGATCCAACTCTATGACATTCTGGAAAAGGCAAAACTATAGAGACAATAAAAAATGAGGCCAAAAGTGCTGCTGAAGTTGTGAGGAGGGGTGAATTGGCAGTAAAGAGGATTTTAAACATGGGGAAGCTACTGAGAGTAGAGTGGTGGATTTATTATACTCATTTGTCCCAAGTAGTGGAGTGTATAACGCCAAGGATTAATCTCACTATAAAGTATTAAAATTAAGTGACTTTGATGTGTCAGTAAAGACTCATTAATCTTAACAACTATATCACACTGAGGCATGGGCACAGAAGACAGCTCTTGGAGAGGTTCTGCATGTATGGGATATATGAAACATATCTATACCTCCTTCTTAATTTTTCCATACATTTAAAACTGGTCTTTGAAAAATCCTTTGTGACTTCTACATGATGCTCAGAAGACTCAGAATCCCTTCCAGTGATTCTGGTCAAACCAGGCTTCCTATTTTTTAAATAAATATTTATTTAAGTACCATGACTACAAGCATGTTTGTAGTTGGGTTTCCGTTTAAACAGAGCATGCCCTTTAACCAGTGCAACCATTCCCGCTACCAATTTTCCCCCACCTCCTCCCCACCTGTATTCGCAACAGGCATTCTACTTCTCTCATTCTTTAACATCGTTATGTTAGTTGTTAGTGTAGTTATTTCCCTAACAGTGTTCACCAATCTTTCTGGTGGCTTCAAATTGTGAGCTGGTCCTTCTGGCCCTTCCAGCTCTTGACTCTATTGTCTCTGGGCCTTATTAAAATAATGTCTTAAATTTTTCTTAATACCCATAGACGAGTGAGTCTATTCCACGTCTATCTCTCTACCTCTGACTTATTTCACTCAACATAATAGATTTCATGTACATCCACATATAGGAAAATTTCATGACTTCATCTCTCCTGGCAGGTGCATAATATTCCATTGTGTAGATGTACCACGGTTTCTTTAGCCATTCATCTGTTGAAGGGTAACTTGTTTCTGGAGTCTGGCTATTGTAAATAGTGCTGCAATGACTATCGGTGTGAAGAAGGAATTTTTGAATTGTGTTTTTGTGTTACTAGGGTATATCCCTAGGAGTTGTATAGTTGGATCATATGGGAGCTTAATGTCCAGATTTTTGAGGGATCTACATATTATTTTCCATAAAGGCTGGACTAGATGGCATTCCCACCAGCAGTGAATAAGAGTTCCTTTCTCTTCACATCCCTGCCAGCACTGATTGTTCTTGTTCTTTGTGATGTGTAAACCTGGTTTTCTTTTCATGTACTATTCAGGCCTTGTAGTGCCATGGATTACTCAGGTCCCCTGGAAATGCTTGGATACCAGGAGGCTAATTCTTCCATGCTTGGGGGGGATCATGAGGGGTTAAGACCTGAAAAGGGGCTAACTATATGCAAGACCAGCACCTTAACTTATTGACCTTAAATGATATAGAGCCTAAATGTGATAATGTATTGACCTTAAAAGTACCTTTTGTGAAAAAATATCATTAATAAAACAACAATAGATATAAAATAAGGTCATTGGGTAGGAGAGATGGTACAGAAGTAAGGTACTTGCCTTGTATATGATCAATTCCCAGCATAACATATGGTTCCCCTGATCTTTATAAAGAATAATCCCTAAGCATAGAATCAGGACTATGCCCTAAGCACAATATAATATAAAATAATATCTCAAAGATCATATTAATAAAGGCAATAAGAAAAGAAAAATGTAACTGAAAAATAACAAATAAAATAACAAATAGCAATATGAGAGATAAAAGACTGGCCATATTAAAATTTAATTATATTTCAATGACCTCTAGAAGCTCTGCTCTTTTACTAGGATGGAATAACAATAACTACATTTATTCTCTTGTCTTCAAAGAAAAAGCTAGACAAAATTCACAAAGTCATACTTTTCAAGACACTTGACTTTTGACAGCATAGAGTAGTACTTGTGAGAGAAAGGGATTCAATAAGATGATTTCCCAAGCTTACTTTCCTGGGAGAGGACCAGAGGTCAGCAATGGCAAACCTAGGGAAAGCTCATCAGACTACACAAAATAAAGAGATATTTTTGAGTTTATAGAAATAAAGTATCTAGAAATTACAGTAGAAAGTATTAGAAAGAAAATATCAGGAAGAAAAATATCAGAGATTTGCAGGCATTCATTTTCATGAGTTCTCATGAGTGCATGAGAATTAAAAACAATAGAAAACAAAGAATCATACTCAAAGACTATGATATTACCTGGCACTCACACTAACGATAGAGCCTGTGTTTGTAGATGACTTGATACTACATTTAGAAAATCCTAAATACTCTACCAAAAAGCTCTTAGAAACAATGGATTCATATAGAGAAGTGGCAGGCTACAAAATTAATGCATGAAAATCAATGTCCTCCTTATACACAAATAATGATAGAGAAGAAATGGATATTAAATATCCCATTCACAATAACACCACTGAAATTCACATACTGTGGAGTTGATTCAATTAAAGAAGTGAAGTACCTATAGAAAGAAAATTATAAAACACTGCTTGAAGAAGGGACCGGAATGATAGCACAGCGGTAAGGTGTTTGCCTTGCATGCTGCCAAACTGGGACAGACCCAGGTTCAGTTCCCCGTATCCCATATGGTCCCCCAAGCCTGCCAGGAGTGATTTCTGAGCACAGAGCCAGTAGTAACCTCTGAGTGCTGCCAGATGTGGCCCAAAACCTAAAAAAAAATTAAAAATATGTAAAAATATAAATAAAACATTGCTTGAAGTAATAGAAGAGGACACAAGGAAATGGAGACATATATCCTGCTCATGGATTGGGAGGATTAACATAATTAAAATGGCAATACTCCCCAAAGCATTGTATAGATTCAATGCAATTTCTCTAAGTATACCCATGACATTCCTCAAAAAATGTATCAAACACTCCTGAAATTTATATGGAACAATAAGTGCCCAAGAATAGCAAAAGCAATGCTGAGGAAAAGAATATTGGAGGCATCACTTTTCCCAACTTTAAATTGTACTACAAAGCAATAATAATTAAATCAGCATGGTACTAAAATAAAGACAGACCTTCAGACAATGGAATAGACTTGAAGATTCGGCGAATGACCCTCAGACATACAATCATTTAATTTTTAAAAAGGTGTAAGAAATACAAAATGGGGGCCTGGAGAGATAGCACAGCGGCGTTTGCCTTGCAAGCAGCCAATCCAGGACCTAAGGTGGTTGGTTCGAATCCCGGTGTCCCATATGGTCCCCTGTGCCTGCCAGGAGCTATTTCTGAGCAGACAGCCAGGAGGAACCCCTGAGCACTGCTGGGTGTGGCCCCCCAAAAAACAACAACAACAACAAAAAGAAATACAAAATGGAGCAAGGAAAACCTCTTCAACAGGAGGTGTTGGGACAACTGGCTGGCCACATGCAAAAAAGCAAACTCAGACAGACCTTCATCTAATACCATACACAAGGGTCAAATCAAAATATATTAAAGACATTGATATCAAACCTGAAACTAAAGGATATAGAAGAAAATGTAGACAAAACTTTCTATGACATTGAAACTAAAGGCATCTTCAAGGAAGAAGCATTACTGTCCAAACAAGTGGAAGCAGAGATAAACAAATGGGGTTACGTTAAACTGAGAAGTTTCTGCACTTCAGTGGAAACAGTGACTAGGGTAAGAGGCCACCCACAGAATGGGAGAAGCTATTCACCAAACACCCATCAGATCAGGAGTTGATATCTAAGATACACAAAACTTAACAAGAAAAAAAAACATCATACTTCATCAAAAAATGGGGAGAAGAAATGAGCAGACATTTCCTCAAAGAAGAAATGCAGATGACCAAAAGGCACATGAAAAAAATTTTCCACATCACTAATCATCAGGCAGATGCAAATCCAAACACCCATGAGATAGTATCTCACATCACAGAAACTGGCACACATCACAAATAACAAGAACAACCACTATTGGCGTGGATGTGGAACTCTCATTTATTGGTGAATGCTGTCTAGTCCAGCCTTTTTGGAAAACAATATAAATATTGCTTAAAAAACCTGGATATTGAGCTTCCATATGATCCAGCAATACCACTCCTAGGGATGTTCTATAGGACCACATAGACACAATACAATAATGCCCTCTGCACTCCTATATTCATAGCAGCACTATTTACAATAGCCAGAATCTGGAAACAACCCAGATGCCCAACAACAGATGAGTAGCTAAACAAACAGTGGTACATCTATACGATGGAATACTATGCAGCTGTTAGGAAAATATAAAGTCATGGAATTTGCTTATACATAAATGGATTTGGAGACTATTTTGTTGAGTGAAATAAGTCAGAGGGAGAGAGATAGGCACAGTATAGTCTCACTCATCTGTGGCATTTAAGAAAAATAACAGACAATATAATAGTAACACTCAGAGAAAATAGAGATGAGGGCTGGAAGTACCAGTTCATGATAAGAAGCTTATCACAAAGAGTGGTAAGAGCAGTTACAGAACTAACTACACTAACAGCTACCATAATAACGAACGAGAGAGAAATACAATGCCTGTATCAAAGACAGTCAGGGGATGGGGAGAGAAGGGAAATGGTGACAATGGTGGCAGGAAAGTTGCACTAGTGAAGGGGATATGCATTTTATGGCTGAAACCCAATTACAAACATGTTTGAAACCATGGTGCTTAAATAAAAACATTTTTAAGTAAAAAAGAAGAGAGACTATGTAATTTATTGGACATTGAATATTCCTTCAAGGAAGAAATTAGCACTACACTAAGCATGATTCTGGGTCCACATTATCTTAGAAGAAGGGCTAAAAGGATCAGACTACTTTCATATATGTTATCCACAGCCCATAGCAGTTTGAGGATAGTTATAGGATTACAAAGCTACCAGTAACTGATTTTTAAAATAATTTACAATGTCTAGGATCCAATTAAAAATGACTAGGCATGTACAGAGGCAGAAATAACTGAACAAATAAAGGATAAAAATCAATCCCTTTTCAATGACACTAAATCTATAGAGATGGTAAATTTAGCTTAATAAGGATAGCAAAATAGTTATGACTGTATTCCATACGTTAAAAATTTGTGTGAAAACATGAAGAATATAAAAGAAACCTAAGCAAAATTATAAAGATGAAAACTACATTTGAAATATAAAAGGAAACAGAACGGGGACTAAAATTAGACTAGACACCACAGAAGAAAAGATCAATCAATTTGATGGCAATGAATTTATTAACATTATCTTGGGACTTTGTACATTCCCTTGCTTTATTTCTTAAGTACCACATATGAATGAAACCATTTCAGATTTTCTGCCCCAAATTTAATTTACTTCATCTACATCTGAGAAAGACATGTTCACGAAGTATAAAGGCATATTGCAGTGTGGAATTTTAAGGTGACCATTATTTTCTGTACTTTAAAGAGGTTACACCATTGTGTTCATGTCTGTATTCTTTTATTCTTGCCTTTTCTTAAAGTCACAAGCATTTAATTAAACATGGGTATAGCATAACAACAGAGAATCAATCAGCAAATTTCTTGAAGGAATTACCAGGCAAATGTAGATATTTGTATTTCCAAGTCTATGACAACATTATTTATAATATTCAAGATCTGGAAACAATCCAACTGAACAAGATCGAATGAGGGGATAAAACACTCAGGAAATATTAGGAAATATGAAATTGTACAATTTGCTACAACATGAATAAAACTAGAGAGCATTATATTGAATGAAATCGGTCAGTAGAAAAAGGACAAATATAGAATGTTCTCTTGAATATGGGCAAATATAAAGAAGCATAGTAAGGTAACAACCATTGCCAGTGTTAACAGAACATTATATCAGAGTCTGAACAACCTAATAAGGGGGTGAAGTAGGTGTGTGTGAGGAAAATGTGAGACATCAGTGGAGGGTTGCAGAGACTGGGTTGGGTGTGGTGTTGGAACACTCTGTACCCAAAACTATACTATTAACTGTATGGAAACATCACAGCACCTAAATAATAAATAAAAGAAATAAAATTATGAAATTGTAAGATTAGTTTTCATTGTTTCTGATGATGAACGTACTATTCTTCTTGTCTTTGTTCTTCTGAATGTAATGTATCTTTTCTCTGTTGATTATCGCTAGGATTTTTTTTTCTTTGTCACTAGGCATTGAGCAATTTGAATTGAATAGATCTTAAAGCCACTTTCTTTGTCTCTTGTGCTTGGTAGTACTTACATTAAAATATTTTTTATTTTGATTTTTTTTATTTTTAATTATAAGAACAATGATGCAAAGAAAGAGGACAAGGTAAAGTTACAGTGGAAGGACAATCACCCATAAACAGAGTTTTCAGAAGAAATCCCTATTGCTGACGCCTAAATTTTGAACTTACAGAAAAGAACGTTAAGAAAAATAAAACAGAACCCATGTACATTACTTTGTCCACAATTCCCCAGATTGTAGTACATTATGACATTTCTTAGCAGTACACAAAGCAATCTAAAGCCATGAAATTTATGTGATCCTTAAACATTGAAGGCATAGTATTTTTTTACATTTTCATGCACATGCATATTAGTTTAAGTTAACATCAAAAATTTTTTTATATATTTTTAAGGTTTAGAGTCAAAGGAGCATAGTAAAAACGGTTAGAGTGGCAAATATTGTTTGCATAGGCCCACCAAAATATGGGGGACATGGAAAGGAAAAGCCTTGGCCTAAATACAAGGAGACCCTACCCCTGAAGTTTCCTGGCATAAGACCCACTCTAGGCTCCAGGCCAACTAGTTTGTTCAATCCAAATCATTGTCTGTAGTGCCAATACAGTTTTATTTTTTTACGCAGCCTCTACTGTTGGCATCAGGTTTCTGTATTAAAGATCCTGGAATATGCGTATTCTACATTAAAGTCAGGCTGGTGTGGAGCATCCTCTAGTTTCACCTCACAATTAAAGGGCAATGTAGAAAGCCCTGTCCAGTAAGCAGGTCGTTGTTGTTGTTAAGTCTTCTCAGTGTTAAGGGAAGTCTCTTTTGAGTAGGTCGATGTCAGAGCAGTAGTAGGGTCTTCCCTGGTAGATGATTGCTTCCAGGTGATGTTATAGACAACCTTGGATGTTTCGTAGATGGCTTCTCTAGATCAGGGGTGAATGGAGAATGCCCATTCTTCTGAGGCCTGTGCCAGGTCATTATGTCAATGTTCAGGGCGTAAGGTCCCATTGCACTACAAGATTTGTGTGTTCCCATCTCTATTAGATTTATTTGTATGTATAGTATTTTCCCATTTTAATGTGCCTATGCAAACAAGAAATAAAGCCACATGGCATTATCAGTGATATGGGGGCATAAGAACACATCCAACAATACTCGTGACTTGGTTCAAACATAAGCATTAAACTGAGGGACTCTTTCACCAAATTCCCTATTGAACAGTTCACAAAGAGAAGAAAAGATAAAAAATGGAGAAAATCATCACTGTATAAGAAAATATTCAGCAAGAGCTATAGCTGTCAAAGAAAACACACATAAAATGTTGAAAAGACGTATGTATCCATTTTATGCCTTTTGAAATAGTTGGGAGCGGTGTTAATTCCAGTGCACCACTTTGATCTGTGACTGAGGACTCTGCAGTACTGAAGGTAAAATGGGTAAATGTGGAGTAATGATGGTAGAGGGTGAGAGAGTTAAAGAAAAAAAATGAGCTTTTGTAGGGGTGTGTGAAAGGGCAGATAACAAAATGGACATTCTGCATGCACAAAAACATAATTCAAGGATAAGGAGTACTATTAATGTATATTGTGCCCCCGCATGGTTTTAAACATATAGACTGGTAAGAAATTACCAGTGACTGATTTAGTGCAATCAAGCAGCTCTCATCACCACAAGTTAAGCCGAGGGGAACCTTCAAGCTCCTCCAAGGGACCCACCTCGCTGGCTTGCCCAGGCATGTGGCCCAGGGGAAGCCCTGGAGATCTGGAGAAAGGCGGTAGAGGGGTGCTGGGGTCACCCAAGTCCCGCACCCCCCTAGGCCTGGTTAAGAAGGCCTTTGGCATGGCGGAGGCCTGCCAAACCCCATGCTGGAAGAGACTCTACATTCAAAATATTTTAGGCTATACTTGTTCAACGTATTTTCTTTCCCCATTCTGAGGATTTCCTAGTACATATTGATTATACCATTTGAAGCTGTTACAACTTGTTGTTGCTTTTTGTTCTTTTCTTCAGTTAGTGCTTTATTTTAAAATAGTTTCTCTAGCTATATCTTAAGTCTCTTGAATTTTTCTTCTATAATCTCTAATGTTTTAATTGACACCAAATTTTATTTCAAATATATATCTTTCAATGTAATTTTTATTTCTCAGTGTCAGATTTGGGTTTGTTTTGTCTTCATTTCTCTGTTTATAGGATTTAATTTTCCACCAATTTTTTATTCTATGAAATAAAGTTGTGTTGCTGTTTTAATGGTTTTTTTTGTTTTTGTTTTTGTTTTTTGGTTTGGGGGACACAACTGTCAGTGGTCAGAGTTTTTCCTAGCTCTACACTCAGAAATTACTCCTTGTAAGCTCAGGGGACCATAGATGCCAGTAATAGATGCCAGTGATAGAACCCAGGTAGACCATGTGCAAGGTGAATGCCCTACCCACTGTATCATTATGCAGGCCCCTATATCTTTTTTAATAAATTCTATTCTCTTGTCAGTTATAGCGAGTGTGAATTGATAAATATTCTTCCTCATTAGGTCATATGGTTCTACTCTGTATATTTGGCAACTTTTCTAAGTATTTCAACCATTTTTTTTCTTTACTTGGCTGTATGCTAGATATTTGGGAATTCATAAATATGCTATAGTTTCATTCCAGAACATAACATTTTATTGTAAATAGTTTGTTACTCGGTACAATTAAACTCTATTTGGCACAAACAGCAGCATTTTTTCAGGGGGGGGGTTCCCACTGCAAAGACATTTCTTTTCAGTTGCACTACCCAATATTCTATGGCTCACAAAATTTTCTAGCTTTATAAAAAGCACTGTTTTTGTTTATTTGCTGTTGGGCCACCCTGGTGATGATTAGGGCTTAACTCCTGTTTCTGTGTGCAGAGATCGCTCCTGACTGGCTCAGGGAACCATCTGAGAAGCTGGAGATTGAACCCAGACAAGCTGCATGCAATGCAAGTACCTTACCTATTATCACTGTGGTTCTTTCCATGTGTTTTAGATATTGTTCCTACATGTCAGTTCAGAAGTCTTTCTTCACACATATGTGTTCTTATTATGACTCAATCCTAGACTTGATCTTTCTTGAGTTCTCTTTGTTTGTAGCTCTCTGTACTCTGCCCCCATTAAATCCTATCTTCCCTTCTTCAGTGTACGCAGATTTAAATACTTGGATTCTTCCTCCAACCTAGATGCCTGAAAATACATTTTGAGCAACAAATTGTGACCCTGGTAGAAATTGCCTCATTTGTCTCCTGTGTCTCAGGATTCATGATCTCTATTGCCTAATATCCACTTTCTTGATTTCTTTTTTCTTTCTTCTTTCTTTCTTTCTTTCTTTCTTTCTTTCTTTCTTTCTTTCTTTCTTCTTTCTTTCTTTTCTTTCTTTCTTTCTTTCTTTCTTTTTCTTCTTTCTTTCTTTCTTCTTCTTTCTTTCTTTCTTTCTTTCTTTCTTTCTTTCTTTCTTTCTTCTTTCTTTCTTTCTTTCTTTCTCTTTCTTTCTTTCTTTCTTTCTTTCTTTCTTTCTTTCTTTCTTTCTTTCTTTCTTTCTTTCTTTCTTTTTCTTTTCTTCCTTTTTTTTTGGTGGAGATGCCGGGATTTTTTTTTTAATTTTAAACTGGTTCTTTTTAATTAATATCTTTAAATACCTTGATTACAAATATGATTGTTGTTGGGTTTCAGTCATGTAAAAAACACCCCCCTTCACCAGTGCAACATTCCCATCCTTTACGTATTTTGTGTGAATTTAGAATTATTTTGCACAAAAGTATAAAAACTATCTCCGTTACTCTCTAGTAACCCTCCATTATAAAAAAGTATTTCAAACAAATACATACTTGAAAGTTTTATTATTGAACTTAGAGCATAGAATTAGTATGGGATTCTCATAAAATAGTCTGCAAGAGAAAGAAGGGATTTTAATCATAGCCTAAATTTTATTATTTATTGATATTTTTATCTATAGGGGAAAAACCCAAATAACATTGTAACTATTTTTGAAAATGAGAAAAAAAAAGAGCAAAAGAATGAATTGTGCAACAGATCGTTAATCAGAGAAAAAAGGGGGAGAAATCAAGAATGAAAGAACCCTCATCACTATGAGTAGGAGGATGGAAAAGTCCTGTCTCAAAGCAGGAAGAACTGACTTTATCTTCAGCTTCTTGGCCTTAAGGGAAGCTACTCAACCCATCTGAGTTTTTTGTAAAATATAACCACAACGTTGCCAAGAGTATGCCATTAAATAAGACAATACATTCAAAATGTTTATCACAATGCCTAACACATAATAGTGAACACAATAGATAAACCTTGCCTGTGTTTGTTTATATGGCTAAAAACTCAACAAAACTTCTCTAGAAATCCCGTTTTAAAAGGTCTAAATTACACTCAGAAAACTCAAGAACAGAAAGTCCAACAATCCCATCCAAAACAGGAGAGAAGAGATGAACAAACACTTCTACCAAAGAAGACATATAGATGGCCAAAAGCCATATATATAATAAAAGAGCTCATCATCACTCATGTTTAGGGAAATGCAAATTAAAAGAATATTGAGATATTATCTCAAGCCAGTGATGATGGCACATATCAAAAAGTCTGGAAAAAGCCAATGTTATCTGGAACCCTCATCTCCATTGGTGAACAATGCCATCTGGTTTTGCTTCGATATAAAGTAATATGGAGATCTCTCTAAAAATAGAAATAAAGTTCCTATAGTACCTAGCAATATCACTTCTCAATACTAACCCCCAAACACAAAAACATTAATTTGAAAGGATAGGTGTACATGTATGTTCATCACAGTATGTATAACTGCTAAAATATGAAAACAACCCAAATATCCTGATAAAGAGAAATGAGTCAGTAAGCTGTGGTAAATACAGATAATAGAATATCTTGCAACTATAAGCATTGACAGAATCATGCAATTGGTTGGAAAATGGATAGAGCTAGAAGCCATCAGAAGGAAAGGGACAGATCTCTCTCATATGTGGGATGTAAAGATACACAGCAGGGCAGTAACTAAGGGCCAAAGGCAATACAATAGGGAAATCAATTCACAGAATTGAGTTTGTGTATTGGGTGGGTAAAAGGAAGGGTCTTGGAATTCTCAGGGGAAGGGCAATATGTGTGGTGTTGGGTGATGGTTGTGCTATTGAAATTATTATGGACACAGGAAGTTATCTTTAGCAATATTGCAATTCAAAATTTCTCAACCAATAAAGACAAAAATATATAAAATAAAATGCAAATTTTATTATTATTTAGGTATGACAAAGCCAACAGATTAGTAGATAATTGCTATTGAAAAGACAGTTCCCAAGAAAAAGGGTCATTCTCACACACAGAGACCAATGAGCGTCCAATAGGGAAACACTAGGATAGATGAGGGTAGGTGGAGAGACGCATATCTAAAAGTCTTTGTTGTTTCTTGTGAGAAGAAATGGGTGAGGCAGGGCACTGACTACTTTGAGTAATGTCAGCAGCTTCTTGGGTGTAGTGACTGTCTCTGCTTGTCTGGTATCTGCCCCAGGGTGCCATGGGCAGGTGAGAGTGATTTACAGAGATCCTGATAAAGGAGATGGATAGGACATGGAATCTGGATTGGTTTAATTCTACAAGAAGAGCCTATTCCCAACTAGTCCTGCCAAAGGCACACTTCTAAGACCAGCAATACCCCTCAAAATACAAAAATACAAGAAATAAAAAGGCATGGCGGATACAAATCCTGATCTTTCACATCCCTATAGCAGCACTCATGGATATACCATTTGGGACAGGAAAGAGTGGGTCTTCCATGACCCATAGGCCAATGGTTCCCTTCCTGACCTATATCCCCACAGAGCCAGGAGGATGTTGAGCCAAAGCCAGTGCCCAGCAGGCAGCTACACCCTTAGGAAATCATGCCATCTGGTGTTAGTCCAAAGTAATTAGCTTAACATTGGATGTAGGGTGCTATTCAAATGTTTCTCATAAATAGATAATGAATTACTGATGATGACTTCCCAGATTAAAAATATTAAGAAAAAATTTCAGAGCCCATAAGTCATTATTAGCCAATCTAACCTTGACCATGATTGACCCTGAGTGTAATCCCTTGTACTGTCCAGGTTAGAGGAATGGCCTGACAGCACCTAGCAGCCCTAAGGCCATAGGGACTACTGGTGTCTAGTTTAGGCTTTCTGCCTTGAGCTGGTTTTCCTTTCACTGACACTGGCTCCAGAGACACAGGGGTTGGCTGTAGGTCTAGCAGAGTTTTGTTCTGAGATCTGACTGATCTCTGACACTCGACTCCCTCCTAATTCTACATTCTCAGGGGAATGACAGCCACTTGGTCGAGCTAGAGAGTACAAGAGACACCTTTATCCATCCCCACGGATTGTCAATGCATCTTGTTCTATGGGTTGTGGTTCTTTGTGGGCTTGGTGCCTTCACACATTTTCACTTTTGTTCACCTTCTATATTCCAAGACCCAGCAAAAGACTTAACAGAAATGCCCACCCTTTCAAACACTTTCTGAGTTTCTGTATCCTCATCTTAAACTCAGTTCATCAAAGTAACTTACCAAGCACTCTGTCCTAGGAGGACTTTCGGATTCTAAGATCTGTTGAATGGTTTGCAAAATAGTGAGAAATTTATATTTTAATATTGATTTGTTTTTGTTTTTATTTTGAAGTCACACCCTGCAGTATTCAGGGGCTACTCCTGGCTCTGCACTCAGAAATAGCTCCTGGCAGTTTCGGGGGACCATATAGGATGCTAGGATTTGAACCACCTTCTGTCCTGGGTCGGTTGGCTATGTGCAAGTTAAATGCCCTACTGGTATGCTATTTTTCTTGCCCCTATTGATTTATTTTTGGAGGAGTTGGTATATAGATTATTTTGCCTTTAGTATCTTTTATTTTTAATTAATTTTAATTGAATCACCATTTTTAAAATTGTATCATGAGATATAGAGTTGCAAAGTTGTTCATGATTGAGTTCCAGTCATACAATGTTCCAGCACTCATCCTTTAATCAGTGTATATTTTCTACCATCAATGTTGCTGAAGAGGTATCTTCAATATCCCAAGATCAATAAATTATTAGCCAGACTCACAGAGAAAGAGAGAACCCTAATAAATCTATCAAAAATGAAAAGGGACACATCACAACAGACACTACAGAAATTTAAATGATAATCAGAGATTACTTTCGGGACACACATTTTCTGTCGATTCCATCCCAGCTCTATCTGATTCTAGATTCTTTAACCAGCCCTCTTCTCTTGTCTTTATCTTCTGACCACCCAAGATCTTATCTCCTACTCCCAGAGACGTGACCTTGAAGTATTTTGGAGAGGGTTGGGAGAGAAGGGAGAAAGGGAGATTGGGCCATATCCAGTAATGTTCAGGGTCTCTTACTGGTTCACTGCTCAGGAGTGACTTCTAGTGGAGTGTAGAGGACCATAACAGTAACAGGATCAAACTAGAATACAATGCAAGCATCTTAACCTAAGTACCATCTCTTTGGCTAGCCTTGACTTCACCCATATTACACAACCACCAGTAGCTGCACCTATAGAAAGCAAGTACTTCTACCAGTCTCCTCAAACATGTCTTCTTTTATTTCTTCTTTCTTTCTTTCTTTCTTTCTCTTTCTTTCTTTCTTTCTTTCTTTCTTTCTTTCTCTTTCTTTTTTTTCTTTTCTTTCTTTCTTTCTCTTTCTTTCTTTCTTTCTTTCTTTCTTCTTTCTTTCTTTCTTTCTTTTCTTTCTCTTTCTTTCTTTCTTTCTTCTTCTTTCTTTCTTTCTTTCTTTCTTCTTTCTTTCTTTCTTTCTTTCTTTCTTTCTTTCTTTCTTTCTGTCTTTCTTTTTCTTTCTTTCTTTCTTTCTTTCTTTCTTTCTTTCTTTCTTTCTTTTCTTTCTCTTTCTTTCTTTCTTCTTTCTTCTTTTCTTTCTTTTCTTCTTCTTTCTTTCTTTCTTTCTTCTCTTCTTTCTTTTCTTTCTTTCTTTCTTTTCTTTCTTTCTTTCTTTCTTTCTTTTCTTTTTTTTCTTTCTCTTTCTTTCTTCTTTCTTTTTCTTTCTTTCTTCTTTCTTTCTTTCTCTCTCTCTTTCTTTCTTTCCCTTCTTTCTTTCTTTCTTTCTTTTCTTCTTTCTTTCTTTCTTTCTTCTCTTCTTCCTTCCTCTTTCCTTCCTTCCTTCCTTCTTTCTTTCTTTCTCTTTTCTTTCTTTCTTTCTTCTTTTTCTTTCTCTTTTCTTTTCTTTCTTTCTTTCTTTCTTTCTTTCTTTCTTTCTTTCTTTCTTTCTTTCTCTCTTTCTTTCTTTCTTCTTTCTTTCTCTCTCTTTCTCTCTTTCTTCTTTCTTTCTTTCTCTCTTTCTTTCTTTCTTTCTTTCTCTCTCTTTCTTTCTCTCTCTTTCTTCTCTTTCTCTTTCTTTCTTTCTTTCTTTCTTCTATCTTCTATCTTTTTTTCTTTGTTCTTTCTTTCTTTCTCTTTCTTTCTTTCTTTCTTTCTTTTTTTCTTTCTTTCTTTCTTTTTCTCTCTCTTTCTCTCTTTCTTTCTTTCTTTTTCTTTCTTTCTCTCTTTCATTGTTTCTTTCTTTCTTCTTCTTTCTATCTTTCTTTCTTTCTTTCTTTCTTTCTTTCTTTCTTTCTTCTTTCTTTCTTTCTTTTCTTTCTTTCTTTCTTTCTTTCTTTCTTTCTTTCTTTCTTTCTTTCCCTCCCTCCCTCCCTCCTCCTCCCTCCCTCCCTCCCTTCCTTCTTCCTTCCTTCCTTCCTTCCTTCCTTCCTTCCTTCCATCCTTCCTTCCTTCCTTCCTTCCTTCCTTCCTTCCTTCCTTCCTTCCTTCCTTCCTTCCTTCTTTTCTTTTCTTTTTTTTCATTTTTGGTCCACACCTGCTGACACTCAGGAATTACTCCTGGCTACATGCTCAAAAATCACTCCTGGCTTGGGGAACCAGATGGGACACTGGGGGAAATCCAACCACAGTCCATTCTGGGCCAGCCGTGTGCAAAGCAAACGCCCTACCGCTGCACCATCACCCCAGCTCCAAGTCTTCATTTCTTAAATGCTGAACCATCCTCTTATTTCTTCTCCCTGATCTATAAATAGACTTAAGAGTTTCCCATGTTAAAAAAGGAAACAGCGATATCTGTCTCGCCTCCCCAATTCCAGTCTAATCTCTCTCCTTCATATAGCCTGGATTTCCCTATCTGCCTTTGTTCTTTTTCTCTGCTGTTTTGTGCACTACTTGGAATTTTCACAAATTATATTCACCACCACAAGCCCATTTTCTCCTGAATTTTAACCTACACTTTACAAGCTTATGAATTCAGGGTTGGGAGTCTGTAGCCAGTCAGCCTGAATTTGAAGTCTTTCCTGACTTGTTATAGCTGGGTACTCTAGGGCAAGTTAGTAAGCTTAAGTTTTCTTCTCAGGGAAATGGAGTTAATATAGAATTTATGTTGTGAGAAGCAAAATATTTAGCTCAGTTCCTGGCACATAAGAAAACAGTTTAATAAATGTGACCTATTGTTGCTTGACCCTGCAGTAACCCAATGGTCTACATGTCCAAACAGTTTTGGACATAGAGTTTTAAGTCTTATCTATCTAGTCTCCCCAGTTTCATACTCTCTCTCTGCCTTTGCTTCCAGGAAGTCACTCTTGGCAGTCTGCTTGCTTTGACTTCTCTCTATGAAAACCCTGCAAGGAGAGCACAGAGATATCTTAGAGATTGGCATACAAGGGGCTCTGAGTTCATCTCTAGAATCCTCATATATAGCCCAAATACCTCCAGCACCACTAAGTGTGACCCCTAGCAGAATACATTTTGGGGGTTGAGCACCATTGTGTTCCTTGCACAAGCATTGCAACATCATGCCTGGTTGGTCAAGTATTGGGGGAGTCCTTCAATAGTTCTTCCACTGCCTGCCAAATAAAATGCAAGCTTCTCTTCTGCACCTTAAAGGAAATAGTGCCCAGGATACAAGAGCCCCCCACTGAGTGGGAGAAACTATTCACCCAATACCCATCAGATAAGGGGCTAATCTCCAAAATATACAAGGCACTGACAGAACTTTACAAGAAAAAAAAACTAATCCCATCAAAAAATGGGGAGAAGAAATGAACAGACACTTTGACAAAGAAGAAATACACATGGCCAAAAGACACATGAAAAAATGCTCCACATCACTAATCATCAGGGAGATGCAAATCAAAACAATGATGAGATACCACCTCACACCACAGAGAATGGCACACATCACAAAGAATGAGAATAAACAGTGTTGGCAGGATGTGGAGAGAAAGGAACCCTTATCCACTGCTGGTGGGAATGCCATCTAGTACAACCTTTATGGAAAGCGATATGGAGATTCCTCCAAAAACTGGAAATCGAATTCCATACAATCCAGCTATACCACTCCTAGGAATATACCCTAGGAACACAAAAATACAATACAAAAACCCCTTCCTTACACCTATATTCATTGCAGCACTATTTACCATAGCAAGACTCTGGAAACAACCAAGATGCCCTTCAACAGATGAATGGCTAAAGAAACTGTGGTACATATACACAATGGAATATTATGCAGCTGTCAGGAGAGATGAAGTCATGAAATTTTCCTATACATGGATGTACACGGAATCTATTATGCTGAGTGAAATAAGTTAGAGAGAGAGAGAAAAACGCAGAATGGTCTCACTCATCTGTGGGTTTTAAGAAAAATGAAAGACATTCTTGCAATAATAATTTTCAGACACAAAAGAGAAAAGAGCTGGAAGTTCCAGCTCACCTCAGGAAGCTCACCACAAAGAGTGATGAGTTTAGTTAGATAAATAACTACATTTTGAACTGTCCTCATAATGAGAATGTATGAGGGAAATGGAGAGCCTGTCTAGAGTACAGGTGGGGGTCGGGTGGGGAGGAGGGAGACTTGGGACATTGGTGATGGGAATGTTGCACTGGTGATGGGTGGTGTTCTTTACATGACTGAAACCCAAACACAATCATGTATGTAATCAAGGTGTTTAAATAAAATATAAAAAAGAAATGCAAGCTGCTAAGCCCACCATATAAGATGGGTTCTGAGCTCTGAGCTCTTCCACTCATTCCAACTCTGCTCTCTCCAGGCAGGTGCCCTTGGAAATATGCTGTCTCTACTCTCAGCACCCTACTTTCCTTTTGGGAACACCAAGTAGAACCAAATATTCTTATAATCCATTTATATAATCCTGTGCTTGCACCTTTCTACCCTGACACCTACCAAGTTCCCAGCAGGCTGAACTATCAGATACAGCTGTTTCTACTCTGTCACACCTCTGTGCCTTTGCTTACTCTGTCCTTTTCTGTCCAAAGTTTATCCTTCAAGTCAGCTCTCTAGGTCATGATTAAGCAGATTAAGAAGCTGCTTCTGCAGACTGAGATGGTCCTGCTTACCCTCTGCTGCATCACTTCCATCCTGCATTGGTCTCAGATTCCTCCACATGGATTTTCTGGCTAGACAGTACAGTTGAGCAGGAGCAGCTTTTCAGACAGCCAAGCTAGAAGTGGTCTGTGAGCACTAAGTCAATAGTAAATCCTGAGCATTGCTGAATGTGCCCCCAAAACAAAAGCAATAGCAGAAAATACAAGGTTTTCCTAAGTCTACATTCTGCTTTGCAGCCTTATCGCCATTGGGTGCACACACCCCATCTCACCCCTGCCCTTTGGATTTTCTCTCCAGCTAGGCACACTCACTACAAATCTAGCTCATTTGTCCATCTCTTCTTACTAAAATATTACATCCTATTGGGGTGTCTTAAACAGTGTTCAGGATACCCAGATATCACTTCTAACTATACTTTTTTGTTTGTTTGTTTTGGGCCACACCCGTCGGTGCTCAGGGGTTACTCCTGGCTGTCTGCTCAGAAATAGCTCCTGGCAGGCACGGGGGATCATATGGGACACCGGGATTCGAACCAACCACCTTTGGTCCTGGATCGGCTGCTTGCAAGGCAAACGCCGCTGTGCTATCTCTCCGGGCCCTTCTAACTATACTTTACCAGACTGTGAGGTATGGACAAATCATTGCTCTCCGATTAGGCAAGCAGTTGCTCAAGAGGCCATGTGATGATCGTGTTCCACAAACGCAGTCACCATGTCTATATTCAGCCACTACATAGACTAAATATATCCTCAAAAGGGATGTAGACCAAGTCATGAAAAATGATGGGTACCAAGGCTCTGCAGTTGAAAGCTGGCAATCTGGAGAGAGGAAGAAAATGTGTCCGCCCTGCTAAAGCTAACCTGGCTGCTTTGCCAGAATCAGCCACAACGGCTGCTCCACCAATGACCCCACTTCATTATTCGTTTATAATTCTGTGGAAACAGCAATCTGAGAAAAACTCCAGCTATGCCAATATTTGAGCTGACATCTCCAGAACTTCTTTTGAAGTGAATGCAGACACCCTCCCCATACTTTTTGTACTTAGAGAAGCCCTGGAAGCACAAAAAGCCACAGTATCAACAACAGTTGAAATGTGGCACAAAAGCCACAATATCAACAATAGTGCTTGGAATTCCTGGAACATGCAGCTGCGTTCACAGCTGTGCAACAACTCCAATTTTTGCAATGCAGTCCTCTTCGTAGGAATCAATTTAGAATGCCTATGTGTTTTGAAGTCACCTAATGTTCAGAAACCAAAGAAGTAACAGAAAGATCAACTTGCAACAAGAGCTTAATAAGCCTTCTGACAATGACTTACTGACCTCATCACAAGATACAATGATTTTCACAAATTTTCTTGTTGCTATACTCTTTTGTGTGTGTGTGTGTGTGTGTTACACCAGCAGTGTTCAGGGGTCACTCCTGGCTCTATGCTCAGAAATTGCTCCTGGCAGGCTCGGGGGACCATATGGGATGCCGGGATTTGAACCACCATCCTTCTGCATGCAAGGCAAATGCCCTACCTTCATGCTATCTCTCCGTCCCCGCTATACTCTTTTTTTCTTTCTTTTCTTTAATAATTTTATTCATACTTACCTGGAAATAAATGTATTATTATCAATTATGTTAACTAGATCATACTTGGTCTTTAAATAAACTAATTTTTACACACACACGTAGTGCTGAAGATAGAACTTAGGCCCATCACATGCAACAAGTTTCAGCCTCTCCAGCTCAAAATTTTTCCAAGTGCCTTGATACTTGATTCTAAAGTTTTTCCAAGACTAATAGTGTAACCAGGACTTTATAAATACATAATAACTATCTGTTGAGTAAATTGTTAAAAAATCAGAAGAAAAAATTTTAGTGGAATATTTTTCTTTTCCTTTCATTTCTCATTTTAGCTTTTATAGAATAGCTATAATAGTGTTAAACTTTCTGGTATTGATGTACCAAATTCTTTTTTTATTTGTTTGCTTTGTGGGCCACACCCAGTGATGCTCAGGGGTTACTCCTGGCTATGTGCTCAGAAATCATTCCTGACTTGGGGGACCATATGATAAGCTGGAGGATTGAAGCACTGTCCTAGGCTAGCGCCGACAAGGCAAATACCTTACTGCTTGCACCACCGCTCCAGCCCCATGATGTACCAATTTCTTATTCTCCATCACTACCAAAGGGCTATGACCTTCCACTACTGTCTTTATAAAATTCTGGTCTGACCTTCAGAATGCACTACCTCTCCTCACTGTTTGCTAATCACTTGTGTAAACCAAGTCCCAGGTCTTGCCATTGTTTCATATTGTACATTCCCTAGTTGTGTGATACTCAATTTAACTGCATATCCCTAGTGGGCAATACATTATCCTACATCTAGGAGGCACTAAGTCTGCATATTGAATGCATATTTGAATGAGTAGACAAATGAATATTTGATGACATTGCTTGACAGTTTTAAATAGCTTCCTTAAAAACTATTAGATTTGGTTCCGGGCGGTGGCGCTAAAGGTAAGGTGCCTGCCTTGCCTGCGCTAGCCTTGCACGGACCGCGGTTCAATCCCCTGGTGTCCCATATGGTCCCCCAAGCCAGGAGCAACTTCTGAGCGCATAGCCAGGAGTAACCCCTGAGCGTTACCGGGTGTGGCCCAAAAACCAAAACCAAAAACAAAAACAAAAAAAAACCTATTAGATTCACAGTTTCTATCTTCTAATCCTCACTATTTATTTTGAATACACTACATCTCAGTTTTGAGATGTAGTGTATTCACTTGAGCCTATTTTTGCTGAAACTATTGCCATTGTTGGGTCCCATTTACTTCTTTATTGATTGTTTAAGAATTTACAAAGAGCTCCGAGAATGAGAAATTGATTCCCATCCCCTTGTCCCCTTTTGGGGGGAAATCTTGGTAATATTTATCAGCAGTAAATAATCCATACAGACAGGAGGGTTATGGGGTAAAAGGTTGGGCGAAGAGAGTCCTTTGTCAGCCTGCTGCTAGCTCCAAAACACACCCCGAGCCAGCCAGCCAACTCTGGCAAAAGACCCTGAACGCCTGGAACCCAAGCTATTTATTTGGCTCTCAACAGCACCCCCACCTGGAACATCAAGGCAGGACGACAGGTAAAGGAATATCTTATGGAAATATTTTCATATACAGCAGCCAGGACTTGGGCCCATATTTGGTGGAAATACTCAGTACATTCAGCGTGTCAATGCATTGCTTACAGATATGTTTACTGGAGATGAGCTCTTGGGCATTGGGGCTGTGCATCATTTTTAGTTGTAGTGCTTGCAGAGGGGGGGTACATATTGAGTTTCAGTGCTCCCATACACCTGGTTATAGGGCAGCTGGGAAACATTTGCAGCATCGAGAACTGCAGCAGGTTTGTCAGAATTGCACTCAGGCCTTTGCTTGCAGACACTTCAGTTCAGATGCTGAGCTATATGCAACATCCACGGCTTACTGCTCTTTGACCTTAACTCAGCCACTGTTCTTTCCACACCTTGCCCATACTCAAAACTCACATAGATTCAATTATAAAACATTTGTAATAGGCCACTCACTGTTCCAGCCACTGCCTCAAGCTTCATCTGCTCCACCTCTCTTTCTCACTGTGAGGACAAGCAGATCGTCTCTGGAAGCTTCCCCCAACAATCCTCGCCACCATGGCGCCCCAAAACCCATAGCTTAGCAAGTTATCACAGACAATATAAACCAATTAGCAGATTTTGCACATGTGTTAATGTGTCAGATGTCACTTCCAGGAACTGGCGTTGCTTAGCATGTTAAATAATTTAGATGAAAAATTTTCTATTTCTTTTATGCACTCCTCAATTTCCTATGGAGAATATTGTGTGCAAACTGCCCATACAATCAAGAACTTAGGATCCTCCCTATTTCTTGGACGTATGTAGAAGTGTGCAAAGAGCAGAGGTTGGGAAGTTAGGAAGTGAGAGATTTGGCGTGGAACAATCTTCCTGGTGACCCCTTTGCTGTCCCTGGGGGTCTCAGGTTACCTCTTGTCTCCCCTTCAATGTGTTGTCACAGTGGGTTTCAGAATCAGATGATAAGCTTATTAAATATGTTTATAAGCTAAGTCTAAACAGTTTCTATGTGAAGCCATGAGAGATTCTTTTATTTATGAAGCCTGTCTGCTTTAAAGCAGGGGTTTTTATAATCTATTTGCTGATCAAAAGCCTTTCTCACTTAAAGGCCTTTTTAGGGGGTTGGGTCACACCCGATGGTGCTCAAGGGTTACTCCTGACTCTGTGCTCAGAAATCATTCCTGACAGGCACGGAGTACCACATGGAATGCCGGGATTTGAACCACCGAATGCCCTGGATCGACTGTGTGCAAGGCAAACGCCCTACCGCTGTACTATTTCTCCAGCCCCTTAAAGGTCATTTTTTGCAGAGGGTTTTATTCAATTTTCTTCAAAATTGTGCTATTTGGCACACTTAATGTTTTGTATATTTTCATTTGTTATTTAATTATTTTTATATGCAGATACTTGTAACTCTTTTTTTTTTGTTTGTTTTGTTTTTTGTTTTTTTGGGTCACACCCGGCAGCGCTCAGGGGTCACTCCTGGCTCCACACTCAGAAATTGCTCCTGGCAGGCATGGGGAACCATATGGGATGCCGGGATTTGAACCAATGACCTTCTGCATGAAAGGCAAACGCCTTACCGCATGCTATCTCTCCAGCCCCACTTGTAACTCTTTTTACTAAATATATTCCTGCTTAGAAAATTAACTTCCTAAGAGCTAGTGCCATTTTATTTTATAGTTATTTATATACTTGCTAAGTATTCTTTAAAGCTGTTACTACGTGGAAAGAATAATGTAAGAAAAAAAGATATATAAAGCATACAATTGACACATTCTTCAAGAGAAACAAAATGCAAATCACCAATACAAGGTCTAAGAGATTTTGTTTGTTTGTTTGTTTTTGGGGGCCACTCCCGGTGACGCTCAGGGGTTACTGCTGGCTATGTGTTCAGAAATTGCTCCTGGCTTGGGGGACCATATGGGATGCCGGGGGATCGAACCGCGGTCTGTCCTAGATTAGTGTGTGTAAGGCATATGCCCTATCGCTTGTGCCACTGCTCCAGCCCCAACCAATACAAGGTTTAAAAAAATTTAACTGTGGATGGTGTCTGTATGTGAGAACTAGGGAAGGTATTGTGTAAAAGAAGGCATTTGAATTAGATCTGGGTAGGGAGGAAGAATTTTAGAGGATAATTCTAGAATTTGGGGGAGCTGTGGCATGGGGAAAGAAGAGAGAGCACTCTAGATGAATTTTAGGAAAGTAAAATATGCAAAAGTCTTGAGAAAACCTGGGTAAATAGAGACTGTCTTCTCTAGTGACTCCAGGACAAATGCATCTAGGAGACAAAGGGATGGCAGATGGAGCTCACAATATTATATTTATTATTGATTAAGGCCTCACTGGAAAACTTGACTTTTGGCAGAGCTAAGAGCAGTTGCTAGCTGAAGCCTACAATGAATCTGCTGAACATGGGAATCATGCAGGTCCCAGGATTTTCCAACTCTTCTTTCCTTGACTACTTGAGTGAAATGGTTGAATAAAACAGAGAGGGCTGGAGAGTGGAATGGGTAAAGCATTTGCCTTTCATACAACTGACCTGGGTTCAAACCTTCAGTAGTACATTATCATAATTTATTTTGCACTATCTCTCTTTCACACAAAAGCACAGAATGGTAAAGTAAATTAAAATTAAAAGTAAAATAAAAAATATTAAAAGTAAAATAACTTTGCAGAAATTTCTTGGAAGATTGTAACAGCACAAGGGCTATTCAGGGACTCATAACCAGAATGGGAAGTTCCTTATCTTGTAATTTTGAAGGGATTACATATTATTATTATTATTATTCATTATTATTTTTGATTTTGGGGTCACACTAAGATGTGTTCAGGGCTTTTTAGGGGTGTTGGACCACATCCGGCAGCGTTCAGGGATTACTTCTGGCTCTGCACTCAGAGATCGCTCCTGGCAGGCTTGGGGGATCATATGGGATGCTGGGGATCAAACTTTTCTCAGTCTAAGGTCAGCCACTTACAAGACAAATGCCCTACCACTGTGTTATCACTCTGCCCCTAGTAATGAAGGGTTTTTTCCTAGTTCTGCACTCAGAAATCACTCTTGGCAGTGCATGGGGGGCCATAAGGGCTGCTGTGGGATTGAACATTCAAAGCAAGTGCCCTATTGCTGTATTATCACTCAGACCTCTTATTTTTAAAATTGAGTTTTTGGGGTGAATGCTGTTAGGAAAATAACTACACTAACAACTAGCATGATAATGTTAAAGGATGAGCCCTGTCTTGAATACAAGCAGGGGTGGGTAAGGAGGGGGGGCTTTGGTGGTGGGAAGGTTGCACTGGGGAAGGGGGGTGTTCTGTTTATGACTAAAACCATCTACAATCATGCTTGTAATCATGGTGCTTAAATAAAGATTTAAAAATTGAGTTTTTTGTTTTCATTTATTTATTTAAATGTTAAAGCAAGACAAAAGATCTGTAAATTAAAATATAGATCTCTCACCTTAATTCTAAACAAATACAACTTTATACCCTGAACTAAATTATCAGCTTCTAGTACTGAAGAATCCAGGGGGAATAGCTGAAATATGTTCACTGTGATTATTTCTTCATTTCTCACCTTGAGATCACATCTCTTTCCTTCCTGCTGTACTTGGATAGCTCACAGGAAAAAGTTCTTTCTCATCTGTTTTGGTACCACAGACTAACTATGGACTAGTTTCTGTCTTCCTGCAGTTTTCATTTCCCTTCAGAAAGTATGTGAGTTGACTGTTGGCTTAGATCAAGTGTTGCATGTATTCGAGCAAGTATGATGTGGACATAAGGACCTTATTCCTTAGAGATCCTGTCATCAGAGATCTTTAGGGAAGGAAATAGAGGAGATGAAACCATACAATACACTGCATAAAGAAAGCCAGCATCTATTAAATCTAGATAAAAGTAGAAAACTTTCAGGCATGAGAGAGTATACTTGGCTAGAGAAATTGAGTACTTTGAGAACAGTATTGGGTTGACTACAGAATACTCCTTTTAGAAAGTATTTAATTTATGACATCAATCTTCTTAATACAAATCTTTAAAAATCCTCATCTTTAATTTTTTTTCAATCTATTTATTTCTTCAAATGCTCAAAATATCATTATTATTTAGATCAGTATTTTCAAAATGAATGGTGCTGGGGGTAGGTAGTGTGGGCAATAGGTGCCTTAAGTGCATTTGCAGGAATACTTTCTATTTGTATAAAGTTGTAATAATAAAGTCATGTATGGTTTCATAAGTGTTTTAAGGGATCAAATAAATTTGGGAATCTCTGATATACATAAAATAAATGAGTAAGAAAATTGGAAACGTAAATTGGAAAGTCAATGCTAAAACTCCTATTTTTTCTAGAGCTCTGTTGATTTCTAACTTTTTTTTACAAGTTTGAATCATATCTAAAAATGCAAGAAATACCTAATAATTTTATATACTTTAAAACTCAACTGGCCAAACTCCAAGTGGTTTAGGTGACTTAGGAAATCTAGGTTGCTGATTTTTTTCTTTTTTGGCACTGGGGATCTAACTCTGGATTTTCCACAGGAAAAATGTGTGTTCTGCTGCTGATGTATGCTTTACCCATCTAAAGCTAAACTTGCAAAAATAAGAATGAAGAAGACAAAAATCAGTGGCTCAAAATTCAAAATGGTGATAAAAATAATGATAACTATAAAATATATTCACTTCAGTATTGTGGTGCATAAAAAGGGCTTTTTTGTTTTGTTTCATTTTGGGGTCACACCTGGAGGTGCTTTGGACTTACTCCTAGCTCTGTGCTCAGAGTTTACTCATAGCAGGCTCAGGGAACCAGGGATCAAATCAGGGGCACCTATATGCAAAGCAAATGCTCTATTTTTTGTGCTATCTTTCTGGCCTCTAAGAGTTCTAATTAATAAACGACTGATTACTACAGAGTTTTAACCTTAAGATTCTTTTCTGTGTAAAACCAGATTATTAAAATAAACATGGCCAAAGAGTACAGAAGGTAAGTAAGGTGTTTGTCTTTCATACACCTGACCCAGGTTTAATCTCTGGCACCATATATGTTTCCTCAAGCTCGACCAGGAGTGATCCCGAGCACTGCCAGTTGTGGGCCCCCAAGTCCCTGCTGACCTCAAGTCATAAGACCATAAGAATATCCATCACATATTTTATTAAAGAACCAAGGGATGGGGCCGGAGAGATAGCATGGAGGTAAAGCGTTTGCCTTGCATGCAGAAGGACGGTGGTTCGAATCCTGGCATCCCATATGGCTCCCCGAGCCTGCCAGGAGCGATTTCTGAGTGTGGAGCCAGGAGTTGCCGGGTGTGACTCAAAAAACAAAAACAAACAAACAAACAAAAAAAACCAAGGGAAATGCTCTAGCAATAGAGCAAATTCAGTTATACATTTTTTTTTCTGTGCCCATAAATCTACTTTTAAAACACTTTATTTACTGAGAGCCAGAGCAATAGCACAGTAGGTAGGACATTTGCCTGGCTTGGGGCTGAGCCTGGTTGAATCCCTGGCATCCTGTATAATCTCTTAAGTACCACCAGAGATAATTCCAGAATGCAGAGCCAGTAGTAACCCTGAGCATTGCCAAGTTCGGCCCTCAAAAACAAACTTAAAAAGCCATTTTACCAAGCCGGAGTGGTGGTGCAAGCAGTAAGGCGTTTGCCTTGCGCATGCTAACCTAGGACCAACCGAGGTTCAATCCCCGGTGTCCCATATGGTCCCCCAAGCCAGGAGTAATTTTTGAGCACAGAGCCAGGAGTAACCCATGAGCGTCCCCAGGTGTGGCCCAAAAAGCATACACACACACAGACACACACACACACACACACACACACACACACACACACACACAGCCATTTTACCTACTTAACTTATTTTCTCCCCATCCTATCCTCTCTCTGTTGCCTGCTTTTGCAGCAGTGACTGGGGATTAGGTGGTCATCACACACCTGATTATGATGGTCACACATTTTCAGCTCTAATGTCACTGTTGGTTGCACAACAGGTTGTAGTACTACCACATTCAGTCATCAGTTCTGTGGTCCTTTCCTTGCAGTGCTTGCCTTAGGTTGCCCCTCCACTGAGCCACACAAGCCACAACTGTGGTATTCTTTGGTGAATATACTTAGTACCATAAGTATAATGATGGGGCTTCCTAAGGTTTACTGTTGAAGCTTATCCCTATGATTGCCAAAGCTACTTTATCCACAGTGGTGGGCATTTGCCTTGCATGCAGTAAATCCAGGACAAATGGTGGCTCAAATCGCGGAATCCCATATGGTTCCCCATGCCTGCCAGGAACAATTTCTGAGTGTAGAGCCAGGAGTAACCCCTGAGCACTGCCGCTTGTGAGCCCAAAACAAAACAAAGTAACTTCATCCTGACTCTGGTATCTGTACATCTTTTTCTCCTCCTTCTCTTTGAGATGTAGTGCTTATCAGATATCACACTCTTTTTGTAAAGCTTACACACAACCTACTGTAGTGTAACTAGAAATCATTTCCAGTGCCTGGTCTACAGCACAGCAGCAGGTTCAAACAGCAGATCTGCTAGAATTGTATTTAGAGCATATGCAAGGCTGGGCTTTTGAACTTATGATCATATGCTTACAAAGCCAGATTTCTAAGCCACTATATTCTTCCTCTCTGGATTTAAAGGATTACATTTTATTTTATTTTTTAGTTTTTGGGGTACACCTGGTGACACTTAGGGGTTATTCCTGTCTATGCGCTCAGAAATCGATCCTGGCTTGGGGACCATATGGGATGCCGGAAATCGAACTGGGTCCCCCCTGGGCTGGCCGCATGCAAGGCAAATGCCCTACCGCTGTGCTATCACTCTGGCCCCCAGGATTACATTTTAAAGATGAAATGGTTAACTTTTTTTTTAAACGGAGCCCTAAATATCTATACCTGTAGCACGACTTGGGGTGAGTGATGACTATCACTTAAACTTTAAGAACCAGTTTCCCTTCCACAGAACCTACAGATTCAGGAGCTAAGTGTAAGGTTGAGGAGGGAACAGATATCCCTGTCTGCTCTATTGAATATGAAATGACATAAAGTCAGGGACCGAGCACTAGTACAGTGAATGGGGCACTTACCTGGCATGCCGCTGACCCAAGTTCAATCTCCAGGACCCCATAGGGTCTCCCAAGCTCCTCCAGGAGTGATCCCTGAGTTTAGAGTCAGAAATAACCCTAAGCTTGACTACGTGTGGCTCCCAAACCCAACAAGATAATATGATCCCCTCCATGGCAATACAATAATACATGGGAGAGAGAATAGAAGGACTGGGAAAAGGAAATGTGGGAGAAGAATGAAGACTTTGGGGGTGGGGGGGCTAGAGAGTTCCCTTGCTAAAACTAGTTCTAGATGAATGTCTGCTTCCCTGTCCCCACTGCTCTCTGGACTCCATTTTGTAGAGCTTCTATTGGACATCTTTGACTCAGGAACAATTTGGGGTCCCAGGTAGAGTCTACACTTTCCACTAGATGAAAAACATGCACATATTCAAGTAAGAAAATGACTACTATCTATGTCTACTGATATATGTCTGTTGATATATGTTCTATGTCTACTGATGTATATTTTATGTCTACTGATATACGTTCTATGTCTGCTGTTCTGTGTCTCCTGGTCATCACAGCCTACCAAGTTGGCACATTATCTTCTCAGCTTCTCAGACAAGGAAACAAGGTCTGGTTGAGTCGGGCTTGGAACTCGGGGCTCTCACATCTTCAGAGAGACTCTTCTAGCAAGTTCTAGAAGATTGAGTTTGATGATGATTTTATTTAGGGGAGGTAGAAGAACGTTGTGGTGTGTGTGTGTGTGTGTGTGTGTGTGTGTGTGTGTGTGTGTTTTGGGGTCATTTTCTGAACTGCATATGAGTTTTAGTCAAGGCATGAGTAAGTTGGTTCTTGTAACAGGTAAATATGAATATAGGGCGGTGTGTGATAGCTTATTTTGGTAAGCCCTATGCAAATGAGTGGTGCTTTTGTCAAGGCATGCTTGTGAGGGCTTTTTCTTTTCTTTCTTCTTTCTTTCTTTCTTTCTTTCTTTCTTTCTTTCTTTCTTTCTTTCTTTCTTTCTTTCTTTCTTTCTTTATTTCTTTCTTTCTTTATTTCTTTTTTCTTTCTTCTTTCTTTCTTCTTTCTTTCTTTCTTTCTCTTCTTTCTTTCTTTTTCTTTCTTCTTTCTTTCTTTCTTTCTTTCTTTGTCTTTCTTTCTTTCTTTCTTTCTTTCTTTCTTTCTTTCTTTCTTTCTTTCTTTCTTTTTTCTTTCTTTCTTTCTTCTTTCTTTTCTTTCTTTCTTTCTTCTTTCTTTCTTTCTTTCTTTCTTTCTTTCTTTCTTTCTTTCTTTCTTTCTTTCTTTCTTTCTTTCTCTTTCTTTGTGCCTAATTGTGAATAAGGATATCTGTACGCATGAGTTTTGAGCGTGCAAGCTCCAGCTCACACATCTGGGTGTATGATGCGATGCAATGCGATGCTGGGTAGGGGTCCCTACTTCCTGAGTGTAAGTATATGTTTGCATGCGTGCTCATGCCTGCATTCATGTAGTGGAGAATGCCAGGATGTTGGCGAACTGGATAGGGGTCCCTTCTTTCCCACATGCTCGGTGTGAGGGAGCGCTAGCCTCTTCCAGGGGGTGTGTGCCGGGGGTGGCTGCTGGTTGAGGTCCCAGGAAGGTTGCTGGGAGTGACTGCTGTATTGGGGTGCTGGGTGGGGTCCCTTCTTCCCCTGTGTGAGAGTGAGCATCTGCCTCTTCCAGGAGATGTGCTGGGGGTGGCTGCTGGTCTGGGGTCCCTTCTTCCCCACGTGTCCCTTTCGAGAGGGCACGCCAGCTTCTTTCAGGGGGTGTGTCAGGGTGACCACTGGTTTGGGGTCCCAGGGAGTGTGTGCCAGGGATGGCTGCTGGACAGTTGGGGTGCTGAGTGGGGGGTCCCTACTTCCCCACCTGCCCCTTGGAGAGTGAACATCAGCCTCTTCAGGGGGTGTGTCAGGTGGGGTACCAGGGGTGTGTGCCAAGGGTAACTGCGGGTTGGGGTGCTGAGTGGGGCCCCAGGGGGAGGTGTACTGGGGGGGTGGCTGCTGGTCAGTTGGGGTGCTGGATGGGGGGTCCCTTCTTCCCCACGTGTGCTATGTGGAGAGTTTCAGCCTGTTCCAGAGGGTGTGCTGGAGGGTGGTTGTTTGTTGGGGTGCTGAGTGGGGGTTCCAGGGGTGTGTGCCGAGGGTGACTGCTGGTCGGTTGGGGTGCTGTGTGGGGGCCCCTTCTTCCCCACATGCCCCATATAAGAGTGCCTGGTAGCCTCTTCCAGGAGGGTATGCTGGGGTGCCAGCCAATTGGGGTGCTGGGTGTGGATTTCAGGTGATGTGTGCCAGGGTAGTTGCTGGTTGGTCAGAGTGCTGGGTTGGGTTCCCTTCTTCCCCACATGCCCTGTACAAGAGTGCCTGGTAGCCTCTTCCAGGAGGGTATGCTGGGGTGCCAGCCAATTGGGGTGCTGCATGGGGGTTCAGGGTCTGTGTGCCAGGGGTGACTGCTGGTTGGTTGGGGTGCTGGGTGGGACTCCTTACTTTCCCTCATGCCCTGTACAAAAGTGCCTGGTAGTCTCTTCCAGGTGGGTATGCTGGGTTGCCGGCCAATTGGTGTGCTACGTAGAGGTCCTTTGGGGTGCTGGGTAAGACTCCCTTCTCCACATGCCCTGTACAAGAGTGCTGACAGCCTCTTCCACAGGGGGATGCTGGGGTGTGCCAGCCAATTGGGCTGCTGCGTGGGAATTCCAGGGTGTGCGTACCAGGTGTGATCGCTGGTATTTTGGAGTGCCGGGTGGGGGTCCCTCCTTTCCCACATACCCCGTGTAAGTGCCTGGCAGTCTCTTCCAGGGGGGTATGCTGGGGTGTGCCAGCCAATTGCGGTGCTGCGTGGGGGGGGGTTAGGGGGTGACTGCTGGTTAGTCGGGGTACTGAATGGGGGATCCCTTTTTCCCCACATGCCCTTTGCGAGAGGGAGCATCAGTCTCTCCAGGGGGGTGTGCTGGGGCGGCTGCTTTTTGGGGTGCTGGGTGGAAATTCCAGGGGTGTATGCCGGGGCGATCGCTGTTCATTTGGGGTGCTGGGTGGGGCTCCCTTCTTCCCCACATGCCCCGTGGGAGAGGGAACCCCAGCCTCTTCCAGGGGGGTGTGCCCCGCCGGGCAGGTGGGCCGGGCCCGCAGCTCTTGGCTCGCAGCCGCGCGATCCTGCAGGGCTGGGCCGGGACTGCGGGGCGGCGCCGGGACAGGAAGCGGAAAGCGGTTGTGCAGCAGCAGAGAAGCAGCAGAAGCAGCAGAAGCAGCAACAGCAGCCTGTCCCGGAGCCCAGCTGCAGGCCGCAGAGCCGGGGCTTCCTTGCACCGACACCCCAAGTCCCGGAGCGCGCTGGCCCGGCGGGGAGGTGAGTCCCTAGGGGACACCCACTTAGATCTGGGGCGCACCGGGGACCCCGACTCCAATGCTCAGCGCAGGTCCGAGCAGTCCCTCCCCAACATGGGTCTTGCACAAGCCCATCCCCGGGGGTGCAAGCAAAAAGATCAGGCTGCACCCCACTCGGTGGGGGAGCGGCCGAGTCCCCCATTCCCTTTTTGGGGTGCTGGAGGGCCGTGTAAGCCGGGACGCACGGAAAGAGCGCAACAGGCAGGTAGAGTTTACTTTCAAAAAAATCTCAGGGGTGGAGCGGGAGGGTTCTGGGAACCCCAAAAAAGCCCTAGCCTGCTGCACTGCACCCCTATCTCTGTAGCCCGCCTTTCCAGCTCCAATTTTGGAGCTGCCCGCCTGGGAAGTAGGGAAGCCTAATGAAAAATTTTATTTTTATTTATGTATTGATTGATTTATTTTGGTTATTTTTGGGGTCACATCCGGAGGAGCCATTCAGGGGGTTTCCTCCTGGGCTCTGCGCTCAGAAATCATTCCTGGCAGGCTCGGGGTGGGGTGGGGGAACCATAGGAGATGCCAGAAATCGAACCCGGGTCCGTTTGGGGTGGGTTGGCTGGGTGCAAGGCAAAAGCCTCTACTGCTGTGCTGTATCGCTCTGGCCCCAAATTAACTGAATTTCTATTTATTTATTTATTTATTTATTTATTTATTTATTTATTTATTTATTTATTTATTTATTTATTTATTTATTTATGGGTTTGGGGCTTTGGGACTCACCTGGCAGTAATGCTCAGGGGTTCCTCCTGGCTCTGTGCTCAGAAATCGCTCCTGGCAGGTTAGGGGGACTCTATGGGATGCCGGGGATCGAACCCCCGTCAGTCCTGGGTCAGCCCCTTGATCTGAATTTTAAGGCATCTCTGGTGCGGGCTGTTGCGGGGCGGAGTCGTGGCCTGGCGGCAAGGAATAGCAGTTGGTGAGAGCCGGAGCTGAGCATTAACTGTGTGGCTGGCATCTTTTCCACCTTTTCCACCTCTTGTGTCTTGGTGCAATGCCCCAGCCCAGGAGGTGTCGTTGCTGGGGCTTAGCTGCTCTTTCAAAGAGGTGAGTCCTCTATGAAATGAAGATTATATTATCTGGTGTTTTTTTATTATTACAATATAAATTTTATACAGTTGTATGAACATCGAATAGAAATAAAAAACGATCAGACTTAAACATCAAATCCAAAGCCAAGCACAACAGAATCGACACCCATTCTACAACAAGCTAGACACAGAGGGGACCACTTATACTAGCAGCCCAGGGGGTAAAGGAAGAAAATATGGGGTGCATACTGGGAACAGGGGTGGACGGAGGACAACTTTGGTGGTGGCTTTTGTTAAATCCCTTTGAAGGGTCCAGTGGTTGAGAATTTTACTTTTTTTTCCCTTAACTTTATTGATTGATTGATGATTGGTTGGTTGGTTTTTGGGCCACACCTGGCTGCAGAGCTCAGGGGTTACTCCTGGCTCTGCACTCAGAAATCGCTCCTGCCAGGCTCTGGGGCCCATATGGGATGCTGGGAATCGAACCAGGTCCATCCTGGGCTGGCAGCATGCAAGGCAAATGCCCTACCACTTTGCTATCTCTCCTGCAAGTCGTTTTAGACACATATAAGAGCCAGCAGACTCTACAGGATCGGGCACTCTTGCTGATATATCTATTAGGGTTACAGAGTGGCTTGAAAATATTCTTAAGTTGTGTCACCCATCAACCATGCTTAACTACCATTCTCCTTCCCGTGAGTGGGTTTGATTACACGGCTCCCGGCTCTTCAAGTGGGATGGCAGAAACTGTCTGAATCCAGGGGACACGTAATTAGTCATTGTATATAACCATTCATTAGAGTTTGGGAAGTCGAATTAAATCGAGGGGATATCCTTGGGGCTTTGATTGGTGGGAGGAAACTGTTTTTATTCCACATGTCCAAGAAATAACAACTCTATACCTCTCCACGAACTTCGAGCAACCCCCAAAGTTCGGCTTCTCTCAGTGTGATTAGCAAAATATCTAATTGGGGAATTTCAGGGTTATCCTCATGTGATGTAGCTTGCTTGTGACTTGATTGGAAAGAAAAATGGCAGAGTATGGAGAATGGCATGTGGTATGTTGTGAGCTCTGCTTGCCCTGCAGTGTGTTTTTATGGTCCCAAGGCATTTGAGTCACAGGACTGAACTCTGAGTTTCCTTGATGCAACACCAGTTACTCTGGTCTATTGAAACTTAAAAAGCTATTGAGCATGGAAGGCTGTCTCTTTCCCCCAACCCCTTCCTTTCATCCATCCCTGCTCCTTTTCACAGACTTACACCTTAGCTAGGTTATTCTGTCAGATCTGGGTTGGATGTGGGGTGGGGGTGATGACATTGTATTTTAATGATAGTTTGCACCTTGGAGCTGTGAATTCCTGCAGAACCCTGAGCTGGTACCCTGAGCCAAAAGTTCTGGAATTCAGTGCTCAGAATTCACCAGTTCTGGCATTCCCCAGTTATGAAATTTTGGTTTCCTGAGCCATCAGATGAAATCAATAGTGTGTCTCCTCGTTCTGAGGTTAGGTGTGTGATTATACTCAAGTGACTTAACTCAATATTATTCTCTTTGGTACTAGCCTTATCCTCTCTCTCTGTAAAATTCACTAACTATGGGTAGAGGTTGAGTGTTTATACAGCACTCATGGTATGCAGTTGTATGCAGTTGAGTGTGCAGTTGGGGCAGCCTGCTATGGCATTTTTCAGAAAGTAGGCAGTCAGGATTAATTGCATGTGGAGCTAGGCTGGTACTACTGACTACTTAGTCTGGACAGAAGTGGCATGCTCAGGCACTTGCTGGGTTTCTTCTGAGGCTTAACAGCAATCATTAGATTCATATGGCAAAGCCTCTGGGAGAGGTAGTACTTGTATAGCCTTTTTTTTTCCCTAAAGCTTAACTAACAAGGGTTAAATGGGGAAGGGGGGTTGTCACTAGAAAACAAATACATATCATAGAATCCCAGACATGTGAACCATTCACATCAGACATCTGTACCATGGTGCTGGAGATGTTTCAGAGCTAATTAGTGACTTGCTCCCAAGCAGTAATTCTGGGAAGGTAAGTTGAAGTCATTGGCAAGATAGGTAAAAGGCTGTTGATATGTCCTTTCCTTGCAGAGAGTGGCCTGGAATTATTTCTTGGTTAAGAACTCTTTTTTTTGTTTGTTTGTGTTTTTTTGGGTCACACCCAGCAGCTCTCAGGGATCACTCCTGGCTCTAAACTCAGAAATCGCTCCTGGCAGGCTTGGGGGATTCGAACCACTGTCCTCCATGCAAGGCAAATGCCCTATGTCTATGCTTTCTCTTCGGCCTCCAAGAACTCTTTTTTTTTTTTTTTTTTTTTTTTTTTTTTTTTGTGGTTTTTGGGTCACACCCGGCAGTGCTCAGGGGTTATTCCTGGCTCCAGGCTCAGAAATTGCTCCTGGCAGGCACGGGAGGACCATATATGGGACGCCGGGATTCGAACCGATGACCTCCTGCATGAGAGGCAAACGCCTTACCTCCATGCTATCTCTCCGGCCCCAACAAGAACTCTTTTGTACTGAAATGATCATTGGGTTTGTCACAGCTGTTGCCAGCTTTCTCTCTGATCTATCATTGATTTGGGCACCGTGTTACCTTTTATAGACCAAGAGTTCAGAATAAAAATGTCTAGCAGACTTTGACACACTTTTCTACCACACTTCTTCTACTTTCTGAAAGATTGAAAGCACTTCTGAAACCCTGCTAGAATTCACACAGTTTTCTCTGATACTTCTAATCTGGATATCATAAAAGGTATAGAACAAAAATTATTAAATTACTGAGCTAGAGGCCAGAGTGGTAGCACAGTGGGAAGGCATTTGCCTTGCACGTGGCTGACCCAGGACAGATGGGGGTTTGATCCCCAGCTTCCCATAAGGTCCCAAGCCAGAAGTGATTTCTGAGTGCAGAGCCAGGAGTAACCCCCAGCACCACTGGGTGTGCCCCTCCCCCAAAAAATACCCAAGAAAAATTACTTAGCTAGCCTCACTGTTATTCTTTTTTTTTTTTTTTTTTTTGATTTTTGGGTCACACCCAGCGGTGCTCAGGGGTGACTCCTGGCTGTCTGCTCAGAAATAGCTCCTGGCAGGCACGGGGGACCATATGGGACACTGGGATTCGAACCAACCACCTTTGGTCCTGGATCGGCTGCTTGCAAGGCAAACGCCGCTGTGCTATCTCTCCGGGCTCTCACTGTTATTCTTTAAAAGAAGATTGACATAGGGGAACAATAAAAATAATTTCAATGAAAAGAATGTTGATGTTCATTCATGTCTTTCACCAGCCTAAAAGTAAAATAAAACTCTGTTGTTATAGTGAAGGAAACAGGTTTAGAAAGTTTAGGTCCCTTGATTTGATTTGAGGTCACAGACCGGTCAAATGATGGAACCATTTGAGTAGGGTTTGAGTAGGGGTCGTTGAGCTCCCAAGCCTGTATGCACTGTTCTTTGTAGAAGAAAAGTTGACTTACAGCAAAATTATTTAAATTGTCATTTTCCTCTGGAGTGCCATATAATTAGAAGTGGGTACCTTGAGAAAAAGGCTAGCTTCAAAGCATAATAAAAAATTAATTAATGGATTACACTCTTTAGAATTATATGTATGAGGAAAAGTAAAATATTCAAAGTAGAGCAGTTTGTAGAAACACAGTTGTCTAAGAGAGACTGCCTCGAAAGGGGGTGGTGGGCAAGGTCTGATCTGTAAATTCGGTGTGCCCCTCAAAACCACTTTCTCCCCTTCCAAACCTCGTTTCTTCAATTACTTAATAGCTCTAGGCAGAGCAGTTGATGATTTTATAATTTCCTTTTCAGGAAGGTTGGCTTATGTTTACCACTGTCATTACCGTAGCATGTTATTTGCCTCATATGATTTTCTCAGCGCTGTACTTCTCCTGTAAGCAGTAGTCAGCTCTGTTTTATGTGGGTGAGCATGACTTTAGGGGAAGTTTTTGAGGCCACTGATCTTTGCTTTTAATAAAAGGAAGTGAGGGAAGTTTTATTTATTTATTTATTTTTATTTTGTTCCCTGGGAATTCCAGAACTGAAGCTGCCATTTATTTAGGAGGCAGCTCTTGCCTTGTCTCCCCACGCCTTGCTGGCCTTCCAGAGGTATTTTCTGGGGGTTCAGCTATGGCCTAGCATTTGCCTCACTTCCCATCTAAGCATTTCAGGTAGTTCTGAGAGACTGACAGACTTTGGCTCTTAATACTCTGAGCAGCTGCTGGATCTTAGTGTGTCCAAAGATGCACAAACCTGGCTGTTGTTCTTTGAATAACAGGGAGCTTCATGATGCTGACATCACTGCAGAATTGAATCTCTGCACTTTTGCCCTGTAAGAATTATGTGATCTTTTGGGGTGTGTGTGTGTGTTAATATTTGGCTGTTCTCAGGACTTACTTTTGGCTCTGCGTTAGCAATCACTCCTAGTAGTCCTCGGGAACCAAAGTCAGTTTAGCCACATGCCAACAAGTGCCATACCTGTTGTGCTATCTTGCCAATCCCTAAAATTGTGCTTTCTAATGGATTCAAATTTCGAATAGACTGGCTTAAATTTTCCTCCCTGTCAAACAATTTTGGGTCATCACATGTGGAGGGCGGCCACAAAATCCTTTATTCCTTCTGCCTTCCTATATGGGGATAATTTTAGTTTCCAGGAATAGGACAGGAGACATATAAGTAGTTCCTCCTATCCCTGTGGAGTTTACAGGGTGCTACAAAAGGTGTTTGGTTGGGATTGGGATCAGGATTGACTTTTCACATTGACGAACTGAATGTAGGGTAAGAAAGAATGAGACTGGGGAAAAGAAGATTAGGTCTGGAGAGGTTCATAGGGCTCAGAGCAATAAATAAAATGTTTTGTACTTCCCTTGATGTGTCCTGAGACACCTTGGAAGTAATTTAAGTAAGAAACCACACCCGTGTTATGGCTTGAAAGGAACCCATGGTAACTTAAAAGGACCTCAAATTCTTCTCGTGATTGTATTGTCTTCCTGATAGGCTTTCTTCTGACCTTATCTAAGTTCTGTTAATTTGTGTCTTCTTAGGATCTACCTGGTAAATAAACCATTGCTGGACAACACTTCTTTATTTACTTCTGCTGAACTCCACCATGGTCTTAAGGCCTCTTGTTATATATGAATTCACTCTGGATTTTGTCATTTTGCCTCCTCTGGAGGCCACCTCTTCCTCCAGATCTCAGACATGACTCAACAAAAAAACTTTGATAGAACATGGTGACGTAGAAGGAGGCCCATGCTCTGTAGAGGCTGGATTTGATGAGGAAACCTGTAGGCTTAGTCATATTTCAGCTGGAGGATCTGGAGGAAAGGGGGTGCCTGGGAGATTGAGGGGGGCACCAGAGGGCAAGCAGATGTGTAAGAATGAGGGGAGAAAGAAATGTAGAAACAGGCAGAGCAGGGGTCTCTGATATCAGTAGTATAATTGGGTGGCCCTGGAAGAGAATATTGAGAATAATGGCATCCTTGTAAGGGTGACTTTAATCCCAAGTAGACATCAATGCATTACATAGGAAATACCCATTATTGTTTATTCTTCTGGGAAGTGCTTGGTAATTTTTGGTATCTCTGAAGTAAAGGAGTTGGAGTTCTTGTCCAGGGAACTTCTATTCTAGGAAGTCCAAGATAGAGAAAAACTACTGTGTAGATGAATGTTGAGTGTTGAAGGTTAGGTATGGGGCTAGGGAGGAGTTCAAGTTGGACCAGAATGAGGAATGAGCTTGGCCAGTTGGCCCAGGAGGCAGAGATGGGGGGTTGCTGCCATACATAGGCAGAACTTCAGCATTGGTTTGCACGGTGTCTGGAGCTGTTTTCTTCACCAGGAATTGATTGGAGAAGGGCCAGAGCTTCTTTACCACTGAGAACCATCCCCAACCTTTGTACGAGTAGTTGAAAAATTCTGATCTCTAGGAAGAGGACATGGCCTTTGCATTTAGTACAGGGACCTGATTTTATTAGAGTTCAGGGGTGGTGTAGAGGAGGATGGAGGACTCGGGGGCAATTGAGAGAGAGGCAATTTTTTTTTAGGTTCAGAGCAGAGTTGGAATAAAACTGGACAAGGACACTTAAAAGCCCACAAATTCCTTTAAGAAACTTGCCTAGAGTTTTTTTTAATGGATTGTCACAGTTTATTATGAAAAAAGAACCACCTACCAGAGGGTGAGGAAATCAAATTTTGGTTTCCAGGTACCCAACACTTTACCTAGGGAGATGCCAAAATTACTCATCTCAAGAAAGGCAGGAAGACCTTCAGGGACCTCATTGAAGAAGGATGGGGTTAGGGACAGACACTCAGAAAAGCAAAGCCACTCCCTCTGAGCCCAGATCTGTGGACCTACCTCCATTGTCAGAGCCAGAATTAGTCTGAATAAGCTTGAAGTTGGGATTAAAAGGGTAAGCCAGACCTGTTGCTGGAAGGCCTAGAAACATCTAAGGATCATGGTGGTGGTGATAGTAGTGGTGGTGGTGGTGGGAACATGTCAGTTTGGGATTTTGGAAGAGTCTGAGGTTCAGGTCTCTTGGCATACATGAGTCTGCAGAGGACAAGTGAAGGGCTTTCAGGAAAATTGGCGAGCAGGTCAGGCCTGCAGATCTTGGCCCACCTCTCATGTTGGTGCCTGCCAGCTAAGAAGCAGATAATAAAGTCCAGAGCAGAACGGAAGTGAGAAGATAAGGTGCTGAAAGCTCATGGAAATGGCTCACAAAAATGGGGAGGGAAGCGTTGAGAGCAGAGAAGACCGTGCTGAGTTTTCTAGGAAAGCAGAGGTAGGCTCCAAAGCTCAAAAGTGACTTTATTAAATTCCCAGTAACCTCATTAAATACCTGCTATGTTTGCTTTCACATTTCATCTGAACCCTCTCCTATAAATTGGGGGCCCTATTGCCATTTCAGCCAGGAGAGTGAGAAAACTGTTGGATTATCAACTAGTTTGCAAGTCTGAGACTAACAGAAGGCCCTGGCAGGCAGGTGGGGAGCTGGGATGGGAACCGGAGAACAAGCCCAGCTCTGCCCGCCCACCCTGCCCTCCCCTTCCACAGCTTGGCTCTTACTTCCAAGACTGGGAAGGACATCAGGTTTCAGGAACTGTAACTGAAAGCCTGCTGGCCACAATGCTCATTGCTCCAGCTCCACTGGCTGCTGGGAGCTTTCACATTGTTAGCTTTCATGTTATTTGTGTGTTTACCTATGTGCTGTGGATTCAGACATGCTTAGCAATTTGACTGTGGTCACTGCAGGATGGTGAGTCAAGCCTGGGATAGGGCTATGACAAAGGAGGTTCCTAAATTAATGGTTTAGGAAGATCAGTGCCCCTCCAATTGATTACAACCCCGTACCCCAGCCTTTTCTGGAAGAAGGAAAAAGTAAATAATAAGTGGCAGGATTTAGGATGTGGGTGCCAGCCTCAGCTCACAGACCTGGGGGGTGACATGCCTGGCTCCTGGGCAGAGCAAGCGGTTGAAGCAAATAGTACCTTAGAGTGCATTTGACTGATACTGTGGTGTGTGGGATGTGTCTGTGAGTTATATTTTCTTCTGATAAGGTGATGTTACCTGGTTGTTACTAGGCTGTATCTGACTATTGCATTATTAGATGTATTTTTAAAAAAATGTTTTATTAATAGAATCAAGATAACCCAATATACACAGAGGGGACCTAGTATACTAGCAATCCAGAAAGTATATGATGCATGCTGGGAACAGAGGTAGAGGGAAGAGGACACCAGTCGTACTGTGTACTTTAAATATAACTGGAAAAGACTTGTAACTCACATTGGTCACAATAACAAGTATTAGTGTAAAATGTTTTTATATTCTTAATTTTCATATATCGTTTATAAGCATAAACGGTGGAGGGGCATGAAGCAGGTATGCTCTGAATCCAGAAAACTTGCTGGGTGTTTCTGGGGTCCCAGTTCTCCCTGTGGGTGAGGGGTGTGGTATTTTCAGCTCCCTGTTTTTACTTCACACTTATCTAACCAGCTCTGTTTGCAAACTCCAGGGGGGATCTAAAGGGGGGTGGAAAGAAGATCCCTGTGGGGCTACAGCTTGTGGTTCTCTATTTTTTAGGAGTAGAAGATTAACATATGGGGCTGAGGAATGTATTTGGAAATGTCACTGGTTTATTTTTATTGCAAAACAATAGCTTACAAAAATGTGGGTAAGATTCAGAAGCCTGCAACTCACACATCACTATTCTTTGGCTTCCCTAGTGCCCTTTGCATGGATGGATTGATTTTCTTCCCTCTCTATTTGTGAGATGGGGGTAACAGGAAGTTATATGTGACCGACCCCGGGTTCATACCTGGCACTCCATGTGGTTGCCCTCTCCCCCACCCCCTCTCTAGGCACCGTCAGGGGTCATCCCTGAGCACAGCTAGGTGTGGCTCAAACCAAGTCCTTCCAGAATTCTTTTTAAAAAGAAGTGAGTCCCAAAGAATTATTCTTAGGAATTAGCAGTTCTGTGGCTGGAGAGAGCACAGTGGTATAGAGTTTGCCTTGCATACGGCCAACTCAGGATGGAAGGTGGTTTGATTCCTGGCATCCCATATTGTCCCCCGGAGCCTACCAAGGGTGATTTCTGAGTGCAGAACCAGGAGTAACATGAGGTGTGACCTAAAAACCAAAAAAAAAAAAAAAAAAAAAAAGAAGAAGAAGAAGAAGAAGAAAGGAAAAAAAGCAGCTCTAAGAAATAGGGATGAATTTTTCAAAATAGCTTTGATAAGCCAGAGCACTCCCCAACTTTTTGAAGCAATGTCCCATCTCTAAGAGGTAACCCTATAACCAGATTCCTGCCCATGGCGGGTATGGCACTATGTCTGGTTTTGGGGAGAAGCTACCCTTTCTATCTCAAGCCTATGTGGGCAAATTCAAGAAATGGCCTAGCATCAGGTTCAGGTTGGTTTTCCACCCCATTTTTCTGCTGCTCAGCTCCAGCTTCTCATAGACAGCTGGGGATCTTGTTGAGTTTGGGGAGCAGTCAGTATGAAGACGATCAACATTTTTGTTTTTTTTTATTTTTATTTTTTAAATCATGCTCAGCTAGTGAGCTCAGATCTTACTCCTGGCTTTTAGCTCAGAGATCACTTCTGAAGGAATCTAGAGGAGACCACGAAAATGCCCCAGGATGCCCCTACCACTTGCAGAGCATTTGTACCCTCATTTCAGCCTCTCATCTCTTAATTCTTCCACAATGGAGTACAAGAAGAGAAAGGCCAGGTTCAAATGTCTCTCCCAGCTTTGAAGAGTGATGACTTCTCTGTCCCCTTTTCTAGAATTTGTTCCTGTTGAAGAGTGGCTCCCGGGTCCTCAAACTGTGCATCTAGAAGGTGAAATTCTCTACCTCCAGAGAGAAAGAGAGAGCCAGGACCCGCTCTTTCTTTGAGAGCAAGCTCTCCATTGCTATGGATACCGAGTCCACCTACTCTGGATATTCTTACTATTCAAGTCATTCGAAAAAGTCTCACAGACAAGGGTAAGTCCTTTCAATCCTTCCACTTGGCCTTCAGGGGAAGGAACTACAGGTGGGTCTAGCTTCTTGGATTCACTTCCAAAAGTGACTGTTGCCAGGTTCAGGGTGCTGGGAATTTCGTCCACTAATTTCGTGCATGCTTGCATGTGTGTGGGTGTTCCTACACTAAAAGCTGAGAACACAGTAGAGGCAGATGCGTGGGGAGACAGTGCTGCGCTGCCAATTTTCATTTTATAGCCGGCCATTGCAGCTCATGGCCTTCAGTTCTTGCAACTGATTTTAAATCCAAGTTTCTTTCTGCCACAGAACTGTTTTTCCTTTCTAATTTCCTTCTTCAAAGTGTTAGTTTTCCCAGAGTCTTACTAAAGAATGTAAACGAAAGTGTTTTTTTTTTTTAAGTGTTAATTTATTGCTTTGTGCCCAGAGCTGCTGATTCAGTGTCTCTGATGCCTTGGCCTGAGGCTCCACACTGAAGTGGTAGAGTTGGTCTGGCACCTTCTTTCTACCCAGGGTTCCCAGTGCTTAACATTTTAAAAACAAACTGCTGGGTGGTGGGAGCAGCTAAATTCTCTCACCTTGGTGAAAAACAGGTTTGTACTGGCATTGCCAGCGCCTGTTGCTTCTTCTTTTTTATTTTTAATATATTTTTATTTAAACACCTTGATTACATACATGATTGTGTTGTTTGGGTTTCAGTCATGTAAAGAACACCACCCATCACCAGTGCAACATTCCCATCACCAATGTCCCAAGTCTCCCTGTTCCCCACTCTACCCCCGCCTGTACTCCAGACAGGCTTTCTATTTCCTTCATACACTCTCATTATTAGGATAGTTCGAAATGTAGTTATTTCTCTAACAAAACTCATCCCTGTTTGTGGTGAGTTTCATGAGATGAGCTGTAACTTCCAGCTCTTCTCTCTTTTGTGTCTGAAAATTATTATTGCAAGAATGTCTTTCATTTTTCTTAGAACCCATAGATGAGTATGACCATTCTGCATTTCTCTCTCTCTCTCTCTCTCTCTCTCTGACTTATTTCACTCAGCATAATAGATTCCATGTACATCCATGTATAGGAAAATTTCATGACTTCATCTCTCCTAACAGCTGCGTAATATTCCATTGTGTATATGTACCACAGTTTCTTTAGCCATTCGTTTGTTGAAGGGTATCTTGGTTGCTTCCAGAGTATTGCTATGGCAAATAGTGGTGCAATGAATATAGGTGTAAGGAAGGGGTTTTTGTATTGTATTTTTGTGTTCCTAGGGTATATTCCTAGGAGTGGTATAGCTGGATCATATGGGAGCTCGACTTCCAGTTTTGGAGGAATCTCCATATTGCTTTCCATAAAGGTTGAACTAGACGGCATTTCCACCAGCAGTGGATAAGAGTTCCTTTCTCTCCACATCTCCGCCAACACTGTTTATTCTCATTCTTTGTGATATGTGCCATTCTCTGTGCTGTGAGGTGGTACCTCATCGTTGTTTTGACTTGCATCTCCTTGATGATTATTGATGTGGAGCATTTTTTCATGTGTCTTTTGGCCATTTGTATTTCTTCTTTGTCAAAGTGTCTGTTCATTTCTTCTCCCCATTTTTTGATGGGATTAGATGTTTTTTCCTTGTAAAGTTCTGTCAGTGCCTTGTATATTTTGGAGATTAGCCCCTTATCTGATGGGTATTGGGTGAATAGATTATCCCACTCAGTGGGTGACTCTTGTATCCTGGGCACTATTTCCTTTGAGGTGCAGAAGCTTCTCAGCTTAATATATTCCCATCTGTTAATCTCTGCTTTCACTTGCTTGGAGAGTGCAGTTTCCTCCTTGAAGATGCCTGTAGTCTCAATGTCCTGGAGTGTTTTGCCTATGTGTTTTTCTATATATCTTATGGTTTTGGGTCTGATATCAAGGTCTTTAATCCATTTGGATTTTACCTTCGTACATGATGTTAGCTGGGGGTCTAAGTTCAATTTTTTGCAAGTGGCTATCCAATTGTGTCAACACCACTTGTTGAAGAGGCTTTCCCTGCTCCATTTAGGATTTCCTGCTCCTTTATCAAAAATTAGGTGGTTGTATGTCTGGGGAACATTTTCTGAGTATTCAGCCTATTCCACTGATCTGAGGGCCTGTCCTTATTCTAATACCATGCTGTTTTGATAACTATTGCTTTGTAGTATAGTTTAAAGTTGGGGAAAGTAATTCCTCCCATATTCTTTTTCCCAATGATTGCTTTAGCTATTCTAGGGTGTTTATTGTTCCAAACAAATTTCAACAGTGCCTGATCCACTTCTTTGAAGAATGTCATGGGTATCTTTAGAGGGATCGCATTAAATTTGTACAATGCTTTGGGGAGTGTTGCCATTTTAATGATGTTAATCCTGCCAATCCATGAGCAGGGTATGTGTTTCCATTTATGCATGTCCTCTCTTATTTTTTGGAGCAGAGTTTTATAGTTTTCTTTGTATAGGTCGTTCACATTTTTTAGTCAATTTGATTCCAAGATATTTGAGTTTGTGTGGCACTATTGTGAATGGGGTTGTTTCCTTAATGTCCATTTCTTCCTTATTACTATTGGGGTATAGGAAGGCTATTGATTTTTGTGTGTTAATTTTGTAGCCTGTCACCTTGCTATATGAGTGTATTGTTTCTAGAAGCTTTTTGGTAGAGTCTTTAGGGTTTTCTAAGTAGACTATCATGTCATCTGCAAACAGCGAGAGCTTGACTTCTTCCTTTCCTATCTGGATTCCCTTGATATCTTTTTCTTGCCTAATCGCTATAGCAAGTACTTCCAGTGCTATGTAGAATAGGAGTGGTGAGAGAGGACAGCCTTGTCTTGTGCCAGAATTTAGAGGGAAAGCTTTTAGTTTTTCTCCATTGAGGATAACATTTGCCACTGGCTTGTCATAGATGGCCTTAACTATATTGAGAAAGGTTCCTTTCATTCCCATCTTGCTGAGAGTTTTGATCAAGAATGGGTGCTGGACCTTATCAAATGCTTTCTCTGCATCTATTGATATGATCATGTGATTTTTATTTTTCTTGTTGTTGATGTTGTGTATTATGTTGATAGATTTACAGATGTTAAACCATCCTTGCATTCCTGGGATGAAACCTACTTTGTCATTGTGGATGATCTTTTTAATGAGGTATTGAATCCTATTTGCCAGGATTTTATTGAGGATTTTTGTATCTGTGTTCATCAGCGATATTGGTCTGGAATTTTCTTTTTTTGGTAGCATCTCTGTCTGGTTTAGATATCAAGGTGATGTTGGCTTCATAAAAGCTATTTGGAAGTGTTTCCGTTTGTTTGATTTCATGAAAAAGTCTTACCAGGATTAGTAGTAGTTCCTCTTGAAAGGTTTGAAAAAATTCATTAGTGAATCTATCTGGGCCTGGGCTTTTGTTTTGGGCAGACATTTGATTACTGTCTTAATTTCTTCAGTTGTGATGGGGTTGTTTAGATATGCTACATCCTCTTCATTCAACCGTGGAAGACTATAAGAGTCCAAGAATTTATCCATTTCTTCCAGGTTCACATATTTAGTGGCATAAAGTTTCTCAAAGTAGTTTCTGATTACCCTTTGAATCTCTGCCATATCAATAGTGATCGCTCCTTTTTCATTCTTAATACGAGTTATCAAGTTTCTTTCTCTCTCTTTCTTTGTTAGTTTTGCCAGTGGTCTATCAATCTTGTTTATTTTTTTAAAGAACCAACTTCTGCTTTCTTTCATCTTTCGGATTGTTTTTTGGGTTTCCACTTCATTGATTTCTGCTCTCAGCTTTGTTATTTCCTTTTGTCTCCCTATTTTTGGGTCCTTTTGTTGAGCACTTTATAATTCTATGAGTTGCGTCATTAAGCTATTCAGGTATGCCCCTTCTTCTTTCTTGATGTGTGCTTGCAAAGCTATACATTTTCCTCTCAGTACTTCTTTTGCTGTGTCCCGTAAGTTCTGATAGTTTGTGTCTCTATTGTCATTTGTTTCCAGGAAGGTTTTGATTTCCTCTTTGATTTCATCTCGGACCCACTGGTTATTCATTATTAGGCAGTTTAACTTCCAGGTATTAAAGTTTTTCTTCTGTGTCCCTTTGTAGTTCACATATAATTTCAGGGCCTTGTGGTCAGTGAAGGTAGCCTGCAATATTTCTATCCTCTTGATATTATGGAGGTATGTTTTATGTGCTAGCATGTAGTCTATCCTGGAGAATGTCCCATCTACATTAGAGAAGAATGTGTATCCAGGTTTCTGGGGGTGGAGTGTCATATATATATATATATATATATATATATATATATATATATATATATATATATATACACTAGGCCTCTTTCTTCCATTTCTCTTTTCAGGTCTAGTACATTCTTTTTGGGTTTCGGTCTGGTTGACTTATCAAGTGTTGACAATGCCGTGTTGAGGTCTCCCACAATTATTGTGTTGTTATTGATACTATTTTTCAAATTTGTCAACAATTGTATTAATTATTTTGCTGGCCCATCATTCGGTGCATATATGTTTAAGAGAGTGATTTCTTCCTGTTGCACATATCCCTTGATTAGTACATAGTGTCCATCTTTGTCCCTTACAACTTTCCTGAGTATAAAGTTTGGATCATCTGATATTAGTATGGCCACTCCAGCTTTTTTATGGGTATTGTTTGCTTGGATGATTTTCCTCCAGCCTTTTATTTTGAGTCTAAACTTGTTCTGACTATTCATGTGTGTTTCTTGTAGGCAGTAGAAGGTTGGGTTGAGTTTTTTGATCTATTTAGCCACTCTGTCTCTTAACTGGTGCATTTAGTCCATTGACATTGAGAGAAAGAATTGTTCTGGGATTTAGTGCCATTTTTCTATCAAAGTTTGGTGTCTCTGTTGGTCAGTCTTGTCATATAGTAGGTCTTTCAGTTTTTCTTTTAAGACTGGTTTTGAGTCTGTAAAGTTTCTGAGCCATTGTTTGTCTGTGAAACCATGTATTCTTCCTTCAAACCTGAAAGTGAGTTTTTCTGGGTGCAGTATCTAGGCGAAGCATTTATTTCATTGAGTTTTGTCACTATGTCCCACCACTGCCTTCTGGCCTTGAGTGTTTCTTGTGACAGGTCTACGGTAAATCTCAAGGATGTTTCCTTGAATGTAATTTCTTTTTTTGATCTTGCTGCTTTCAGAATTCTGTCTCTATTTATGGGGTTCATCATTGTGACTAGGATGTGTCTTGAGGTGTTTTTTCTGGGGTCTCTTTTATTTGGTACTCTTCGGGCATGCAGGATTTGATTGCATGTATTCTTTAGCTCTGGTAGTTTCTCTTTAATGATGTTCTTGACCGTTGATTCTTCCTGGAGATTTTCTTCCTGGGTCTCTGGGACTCTAATGATTCTTAAGTTGTTTCTGTTGAGCTTATCATAGACTTCTATTTTCATCTGTTCCCATTCTTTGAGTAATTTTTCCTTTGTTTGATCATTTGCTTTATGGCTTTTTTCCGGTCTCTTTTGCTGTATGGAGTTGTTATTCATCTCATCTTCCACTGTACTAATTCTATCCTCAGCTGATGTTAACCCATGGGAAAGCTCATCCATGTTTTTCTTCAATTCATCTACTGAGTTTTTCAGATCTGTTATTTGACCTGAAATTTTAGTTTGGAGTTCTCTGATTTCTATCTTCATATTCTCTTGGTTCTTATTAGTGTTCTCTTCTGTCCTTTCTTTGAGTTCTTTGAACATCTTCCATATTTCGACTCAAAACTCCTTATCTGAGAGACTGACTAGTTGGTTGGCTATGTTCTGGTCATCTGAGTTGCCGTCTTCATTCTCTAGGTCTGGCGCTGGCCTGCGTTGTTTTCCCATCGTTACACTTGTATTGTGGGTTTTTCTACGTGTTGTGGTTGTATTAATTGGCTAAATGATGTGCCTTTCTGGGCATGTAAACTCACCTCTAGGGAAGGCTAGCTGTCCACAGATGAGCCACAGACAGGATGAAATCAGGTCGAAAATGCAGTACAGCACAGAAGACAAGCAGATAGGGGTGCTGGCATCTGAGTTCCAGCAGAGTTCAGCAGATTCCCCCTTCTGGGTGAGTAAACTCACCTCCAGGGAAGGCTAGCCATCCGCAGATGAGCCACACACAGGATGAAATAAGGCCAAAAATGCAGCACAGCACAGAGGACAGGCAGATAGGGGTGCTGGCATCTGAGTTCCAGCAGAGTTTGCGCCTGTTGTTTCTATATGACAGCCCACACAATATTGGCTGAACAGAAGATCAAGTTATGAATGACTAAATGAATGGGCAATACTGTTCTGATGATTGTCAAAATCACAGCATTGCTATTTAGACTCCTCATTTGTGAAATGGGTCTGTGAGACGACTAAGGACAGCTGGAAATTAAAAATTGACATTATGCATATGAAGCATGCATAGAATGTTTGGGAGGAGAACACTCTCCAGTGGCTAGCTCTTGGCATCTGGACCCCACATTCAAAAGTCCCATGTAAGCCATCACCCAGGGAGAGACCCATCTGAGAGACTATCAGGTCTAGGGTGGGGTGGAAATTGGTGGGTACAGCGAGTATTTTCCCTAGAAGCAACTCCATGCAGGCGGTGATTTTGTTTCCCTGACTGCAGTAACATGTATGTATATATAGTTCATTGTTGGATCTGCCTGTTCAGATGAACATACAAACACAGAAAACGTTCTGGAAATAGATGTTGTGGTCCCATCCATGGCACTGGGAAAGGAATGTAAAGCAAGAGTGGCTGGTGGGAATTTTGTGGACTTGTTCAAATTTTTAGAATATGTAGTTTGTGAAATATATTCAGGGGTGATAATACAGTGAATAGGGTGCTTGCCTTGATCACAGCCAATCTGGGTTTGATCCCTGGCATGCAAATGGTCCCCTGACCCTGCCATGATTGATCCCTGAGTGCAGACCCAAGAGTAAATGCCTCCTGAATGCAGCTGGATGTGGCTGCGTTAAAAGAGAGAAAGGAGTGAAAGAAAAAAAGAAAGAAAAAGAAAAGAATATTTCTTTTGTAATGAAAATTATGACTGGAATGAAATTGTGACAAGTGAAATTTTCAAAGATTGTTTAATGATATGAAGAAATGCTCACAAAGCCACATGATAAACAAATTTTAGGGAGTCAGGAGTAGGACAGGGGTTTGTAGCTTTGTAGCTTGCATGCAGGCAGACCTAGCGTAGATCCCTAAGCACTACTGAGTAGGGCCTCCCCAAATGGTAATAAAATAAAATTCAAAAATCAAAATGTGGTGCAGCATGATCTAGGTATATATTCTAGAAGATGCCTATGGTCATGTTGACCACTCTTGCTTCTGGCATAGCAGAGTAGGCATTTGTTTAAAACTTGCATGACTTTCTGACATTTTAGAGATTTTTCTTCTAGTCATAAAAATATGAGATGGGGGAAGGAGAGGCTCTATTTTTTGTTTGTTTGTTTTTAGTTTTTTTTTTTGGGGGGGGGGTCATACCTGGCAGTGTTCAGGGATTACTCCTGGCTCTATGCTCAGAAATCACTCCTGGCAGGCTCGGGGGACCATATGGGATGCCGGGATTTGAACCACCGTCCTTCTGCATCTAAGGCAAACGCCCTACCACCGTGCTCTCTCTCCAGCTCCAAGAAAGGCTCTTATGCTAGAACTCTGACCATCCTTTTTAGTCATCCTGGGAAACGGGATTGTAGGGCAGGAGTTCACCAAGCGTGACTCCCACAGTCTATACCTTGAGAAATTCCATGAACCTCCGGCAATTAAAAAGGCAAGAAATGATTTCTCCTAGTGGGAAAATATATCAAAAATAGTTTTAAAGGATCTAAAATTGTTGCTCAAAATATATCATCTTTTGGGGACCTGAATACTAGTATACCAAAAAAGGTTGCCTTCCTTGTACTTGGTTGACTTGGATTCAATCCCTGGATCCTCTTATGGGCTCTGAGCACAAAGCCAGAAATAAAGTCCTGAGCACCACCCCGAGGTATAGCTCCCCCAAAGAAGAACAAAACAAAAATAGCTTTTCACCTTTTTGAGTCTGTTGAGTCTCTATGCGCACTGGCCCTGTCCATACCCAGTGATGGAAGAAAGAAGTATTTGGGGTCTCTGTTGCGCGAGGAAGAGACACTGCAGTGTCCTAAGCAGGAACCATGTCTGACTTTCTCAGTTTATACTCATGTCATGATTGTCGCATCCTAGGGCCCCCTTGGCTGTTATTTCTCTAGGATACTCCTGAAATTCGTCCTGCAGAACTCTATCCAATAAGTTGTAGAGAGCATAATCGTCCATTCCAACAACTTGCATGGTTTCCTGTGCTCTTTTGTTTGTTGCTCTTGTTTTGGGGCCACACCTGCTGATGCAAAGTGGTTATTCCTGGAGTCACTCCTGGAAGGCTCCAAGTACCACATTAGATGCTAAAGATCAAACATAGGTCTGCTGCATGCAAGGCAAATTGTAACTCCACCCTGTATTTAGGTGTACCTATCTGAGACCCGCCCATTTCTGGGAGGGGTCTTGGAATAGGTAGATAAACCCTGGAGCCAAGGGATTAGGGGTCTGCCCTGCTGAGCGCTCTGGCTTCTGGGTCTCTGCCTCTTTTGGTCTTTGACCAGGATGGAGGTTAAGGGAAGATGGCTGAAAGGAATTAAGATGCAGGGTAGCCTAGAATGGCTGAATGCTTAATTGGTTATGATATTGGCCACACATGTGTGGTGGTCAGGGCATGAATAAAGCTGATGCTTCCTGATGCCTGCCTGTGAGTGAGTGATTCCGCCTTTCACCTGGGCCTGGGACCCGCCGGCTGGATGGGGGTTGCAGAGCCACGTGGCCTGGTATGCCATCCACCTCCATCCAGCCCCATCGTTAATTATTTGATTCTACAGCAAATGACCTACCCATGTAGGGCCCTTTATAGTGCCCTCTTGAACCCATATAGCATGTGACTAATAGTGATATGAGCCAAGACTTCGAAGAACATGGAATGTGACCTAAGGTGCCTGCTCCAAGGAGCTCTCTATGGAGAAGCAAGAGACACAGAGGGATTGAAATAGACTCTTTGTGGGCTCTGTAGGCTCTGTAGGCTTTGGAGAGTGTTTCCAGGATAACCCTGTGAGGTGTTATGCCCATGGGGCAGGGACAGAACCCTACAAGAGTTTGAGTGAGCTGGGAAGTGTTTATCCGGTGGGTGAAGAATAGTTCATGGTACTAACATCCCTGTGTTCAGCCATGAGATTTATAGTATGAGATTCCAACATGAAAGCTGCTCTGCCTAGGGATTTATAGTTAACTTGAACAGAAGAGACACTATTTGGGGTGATATTAAAACCTGCCTCAGATAGGAACAGTTGAAATGTGCTGAATTTGAGATGCTTAAAGATACTAGGATCATTTTTGGGGAGACTGTTTGGGCTCCAAACAAAGGATGAGAGACTCTTTTCTGACAGGTTACAGCTCTAGTTTTTTGGTGTCAGCCATGAGTATAGACTCTAGTGCACCTTACCTGACTTCTGGATTAAAAATTCTTATTCCCTGAGGGAAGAACAGGCAGGAAGTTCATGACTACCCAGGGTATCAGTGTGAACCTTTAGTTTATGATTTTTTGTTTTTATTTTTGTTTTGGGGAAATATACAGTAGTGCTCAGAGATTATTCCAGGTAATATTCAAGAGAATGCTCATTTTTGATGCTGAGAATTGAACTGGAAGGGTAGCGTGCAAGGCAAGTATTTTAACCCCTATACTGTCTCTCTGCAGCCTGACCCTTCATCTTTATCCCTCATCTACACCACATCTCTAAAACATTGGTAGGTAGTACCTACACTTCACTGATAGTGAGATCTAGGGGCAGACAGGCAACATGACGTGCCTCAAGTTTTAAGGTTAACTCCTGAGCCTCTATCTCAAGAACACAAAAATATGCATCAGAAAGGGCATACAAACACCTATGTTCCTTGCAGTACTATTTACAGTCATCAATATCTAATTTACGACTACTTAGTGGCAGGCCCAACATTGGATGAGTAGATAAAGAAATTGTGATGTGAGGTTGGAGCAATTGTATTGTGAATCAGGTGCTTGCCTTGCACATGGCTGACTTGGGTTCAAACCCCATTATCCCCTATGATCCCCTGAGCACTATTAGGAGTAATTCCTGAGTGCAGGGCCAGGAGCATCACTGGGTGTGATCCCAAAACAAAAACAAATAAAAGAGAAATTATAGTGTACACAGTAGTAGGTTGATTGCTGCTCAGTAAGAGACAGGATAAAATCCTGTGACTTGGATGGAATTGTAGGATGCAATGCCAAATGAAGTAAGTGAATAAATAAAACTAGTAGATTATTTCACTCATAGGCCAAAGCAAGAGATTAGATAGTTTCCGATGGGAACAAACCTGAGACATGATCAGTAGAAATGGGAACGAAGGTGAGAGAGAGGTGGAAGGGAAAGGGCCCTTGAACAATGGTGAAGGTTTCTGGACACCGATAGAAAGATTGATGTGGCAACTCTACAACTACAGAGCAATGACTTCCATATAGTCGTACCAATATAGTACCTCAATCAAAAATTGGAAAAAGGGGCCTGGAGAGATAGCACAGCGGTGTTTGCCTTGCAAGCAGCCAATCCAGGACCAAAGGTGATTGGTTCGAATCCCAGTGTCCCATATGGTCCCCCGTGCCTGCCAGGAGCTATTTCTGAGCAGACAGCCAGGAGTAACCCCTGAGCATCGCCGGATGTGGCCCAAAAACAAACAAACAAAAATGGAAAAAAAAAGTTTTAAGAGAATTGATGCTCTAGATCAGCTGGTTGGTCTTCTGGAAATCTAGTTTTTTCTGTCTGTTCTGACCTTAATAGAGAACAGCAGGAATAATCGGGAGGGAGAATGAGGCTAACTCCTGTGATTGATGCACTGAATACAGGGTCTAAAAATGCCTTTTTGAGAGCTTCCTGATCATTAGGGGTGGGAGGGGATGAGGCTTTTGTTCCAAGGCAGGCGGCTGCATAGACCATTGACCTAACACCAGTAGACCTATATGAGTCAGTGACGAGAGGAAGCCACCAGCCAGACTGGCAGTGAGAGAGAGAAAGGACAGGTAGTGGGTGGTGGTAGAGAAGGAAAGGGAGGAGTAACCGGTGCGGCCAGCTTTCCCCAAATAGAAAACAACAGAAATAATCTTCCCAGGGAATGCTGGGTGTATGTGGGAGCTGGGAGGGAATTGATAGAGTTTCTGGCTGGAGCAAAGAAAGGGGTTCCAACAGCCACAAATGGACTGAGCTCTATTACCTGAATAGTGTGTGTTTATAAACACACACACACACACACACACACACACACACACACACACGCAGGGTACAAATACATGCTCAAACTTTCTTCATACTCTTTTTGTTTTGTTTTGTTTTGTTGTGTTGTGTTTTGGGTCACACCCGGCAGTGCTTGGGGGTTACTCCTGGCTCTACACTCAGAAATTGCTCCTGGCAGGCTCGAGGGACCATATGGGATGCTGGGATTTAAACCACTGTCCTTCTACATGCAAGGCAAACGCCTTACCTCCATGCTGTCTCTTCGGCCCTTTCTTCATACTCTTATTTGCACTTCACACACATATATTTACACACATAAACACATCTACTTCTCTTTGGCCAGATGTGTGGGAACGGACTCAAAGATACAGAGACCTGTGCCAGTCACAGCTGCCTTGAAGAGGCACGTATAGGGAGCTGGTGTTCGGGTTCTACAATTTTTTTCTTTTTCTGTTTTTGATTTTTGGGTCACACCCAGTGACGCTCAGGGGTTATTCCTGTCTGTGCACTCAGAAATTTCTCAGGCTTGGGGGACCATATGGGACGCCAGGGGATTGAACCGTAGTCTCTTCTAGGCTAGTGTACACAAGACAGATGCTTTATGCCCCACACCACCACTCTGGCCCCGAAGCACTCCCTCTGAAGTCAGGCACAAAGCACTTATCCTTTTTTTTTTTTTTTGGCCACACCTAATGATGCTCAGGAGTTACTCCTGGCTATGCACTCAGAAATTGCCCCTGGCTTGGGGGACCATATGGGATGCCGGGGGATGGAACTGCCTTCCATCCTATGTTAGTGAGTTCAAGGATAACATCCTACTGCTGTGCCACTGCTCCGGCCCCTCGTTTCAGGGTTCTAAAATGAAGCTTGCCTCCCAGACTGCTTAACTCTAGATCTCAGATGCCCCGATCTACCTTTTTCACTGGGGACACCTCTGCCAAGGGCCCCGATATAGGACAAAGTTTTCTTTGGGGCCACATACTCGAGCTTTGTGCCTATCTGGATTTCTAATGCAGTCCAGTGATTATGTTGTGTGATTCCCAGCTTAGCACACAGGAAGACCCCAAATGACAGTATTTCTGTTGACCTTAAGTGTTCATTTCTGGCTTAAAGTCCTTCCTGGAGCAATAAGCTGTGACTTTATAAATTTGACTTTATAAATTTGTCTTGGTCTGGCAGTAGGGACCAATACAACATGCAGTTGTCATTGAGCTCTTAGTGCATGTGGAAGACTCTTGGCTGTTGTCATCCCTCTGTCATTTATTGTTGCAGCTCCTCAACTGCATGCTCTTTTAGCACATGTTGGCATGTACTATACACACTTGAATGCGGTTTAAGTAACACAAATTGCAGCACCAGCAACAGAGTGTTAAACTTGAAGCTGTCGTGCATTGTAGTTCTGCTCAACTTAGCATTGCTCTTAAGAGTGCCCAGAATGGAGCCCCTGTGCATGAAATCAAGGAATTTTGCAGATGGGTAGGCTTCCATAAAGTCACTCCAATCCCCCTTCCTGTATTTTGATAGGAGAGCTTTGGGGGCTGTGTCATGGGCCAACTGCATCATGTGTGTGGTCCCTGGCATGCAGGAGGGGGTTGTGCACATTCCTGTTGTGTCCTGTCCTGGTGGTGCCAACAGATCTGCACTAAAAAAAGCACTTTGGTGTTTTCTTTGCACACTCTCGTTTGAGAAGCTTTGGTTTAGGATTCTAGGCTTGGAAGATGAGAAAATCTCCCGGGATTGTCAGATTGTTGGTTCTTACTGGATTCCCTGCAGATATTCCCTGAAGAATTGTTAGACAGCCACTTGGACTTCTCCTTTGGGTTTTAGAGGGCCTTTTAAGAGCCAGGAGCATGGCTGGGCCAGAGGCTGCTTCCTGCCTTCCTCCCTGCTTTCCCCACCTGCTTTTGCCCTGGCAGTGTGTTCAGACTCCAGGAATTGGCACTCGGTGAAAGGGTTTGGAGTTTTCAATGGAATTTGTGCTGCCACAGGATTTGACCCGTGAATCTTGTGAGTAGAATAATGTATTATGGGAGCAAATTATGTGGTTGAGGGCTGAGAAAGAGACTAGATTTGGGAGCAGTGGGGTAAAGTAGCAACTAAGATAGAAAAAGTGCTTCCTTGGTTCTGCCAAGGTAGGGAAGAAGGAGGGATCCGTGAATATTCTAGACTTAGTCTAACCTGCTCATTCTGAAAACTGACTGGCATATGGGAAATATGCCATGGCATGGGGAGCCATGGCTCAGTATATCTCACAGCCCATCTTTTTAACATGGTGTCTATAGCAGCACAGAGAGTTGAGCACAGTGCCTTGGGCCTTTCAGAGTCACAATAGAATCTCGAATCCAAGCACAGCTTCAAAGGCCTATTTCAGGGCTCTGAGTGACTCCTCAAGTACAGGGTATAAGTCAGAGCATTAGGCACATTTATGCTGTAAAACCTGCCTTTCAGATGAGTGCCACAGAGTGGGTTCCAGTTAAGACCACTAAGCAGACCTTTATTCTCCCTCTGCACTGCTATTCAGGGGATTGAGAACCTACTTGGCTTTCAGAGGCCTCAATTTCCTTCTCTTCAGATGGGGACAGTAGTACTGTCCTTGCATGTTTATTAGAATTAAATGAAATTCAAAAACATGGGGTGGACTGCTCAACAAATTGGAATGGAGAATGGCCTGACATTAATGGATGGATCTATGGCTGAGGAAAAAAAAGCCATATTTCAAAGCTATTCTCACAGAACCTGATTAAAAGGAAACTCGCGACTTAACCAATGTCCATGCTATAGTTGTGATGTTATTAGAGTTTCTGGTGAAGAAAGCATCTCAGGGCAATGGAAGTCTCACTGGTGTTTGAAAGAGTCAACCAACCCTTAGGTTTGGGAGGAGATTGCTAAGATGCAAGTCTGACCACTGGAAATCAATCCAGTTTTCTTGGATTTGATGTTTATGTTATGTCTTTGTTATGTTATGTTCATGTTCATTTTATGTTTATGAAATTATGTTTGCTCTAGAAGAAGCAGCTTAGGAAACTGAAAAAGATAGTATAGCAGTTAGCGGACTTCCTTGCACATGGCCAACCTGCTTTGATCCCAGATTGATGGTCCTGACCACTGGAAACCAATCCAGTTTTCTGGGATTGTATGTTTATGTTATGCCTTTGTTATGTTATGTTCATGTGTATCTTATGTTTATGAAACTATGTTTGATCTAAAAATAGCATATTAGGAGCCCGAAAGATAGTAGAGTGGTTAGGGGACTTCCTTGTACATGGTCAACCTGGGTTGATCTCCATTTTGATGGCCCGCTGAACCTACCAGGGATGATCCTTGAATGTAGAGCCTTGAGTAAGCTTCAAGCACCATTGGGTGTGGCTCAAAAAAAAAAATAAGGTAGCAGGTTGCCAGATGATGTGATTGTAGAGTGTCATCTTCTCCATACATTGCCCCAGCCTTCGCATAGTGAGACGGCAGTTCGGTTCTTCTCCCTTGGCCATTAGTGATAACAATATCTACTGTGCTTAGAACACTTTCTTCACTCACCTTTTTCTCACTGACATGCAGGGTCAGTGCTTTGATTGTTATGCCCATTTCACAGCGAAGGAAAGGAAGGTGCTTTGAAAGTTGAATTACTTCCTCAAGGTCCCATGTCTAGTTGAAGCAGAATTTAGATGGAAAGGCTTCTGTCTGCCTCAGGAGACCTGGAAATGAGGGTAGCTAGAGGAAGAACAGCCTGTGGGACAAAGGCCTTGGTCTCTGAAGGGCCCCTGTGGAGGAACTCTTTTCTGGACTGTTCACAGCAGGGTGGAAATGACAGTTTTTATAGACGGTTCATGCCCATGCGGTGACCTCTGAACTTTGCACAGTGGTTGGCTTCTTTATAATTCCATGATTGGTCCACAGCAGGGTACGTTTATGTTTGCTCTGGGAGACCACCCAGGAAGTTCATTTGGTGGGAAATAAAACCTTAGTCTGCTTTTTTTTTTTTTTAGGAGAGCTGCTATCTCTTTCTGTCTCTCTTTCTCTCTGTCAGTCTCTCCCTCTCTCACCCTTCACCTCACCACCAGTGTCATTTGTCTTTATTCATTTGTTTCTTTCTGTGGGTGTCTTTGAATTCAGCTAGAACCTAGGGGGCTGACTTTTCCTTTTGAATTTGTAGGCAGAAGAAATAGTTCTGTGTGTTGGTTTAGAATTTCCTTCTTTTTTTTTTCTCCCCCTTGTCCAAAGGTGTAGGGTGACGGAGTGTCCTAGATTTGCAAGAACAGATCAAAGCTTAAATATTTTTGTCGTGTTATCCCAGTAAAAAAAATACTCAGGAAAAGAAAGTAAAAGCAAATTACAACCAGATCAGTTTGGTGATTTTACAATCTAATAACATCTTACCTAGAGAAATTCTAAATTTCACAGCTTTAGACTTAGAAAATAGGAGATTTCCTGTTTAGAGTGTCAGTCTTTCTTTTGGGCATTGGAATAGCAGAAAGAATGGAGTAAAAACTAAATATGGAGGAAAGATCAGCTTACTCTTTACAGGGGGTGGCAATGGGTAGGGATTGTGTGTTTTTGTGTGTATATTTTCAGGATGAAATTTATATTGTGAAAAAATACAATAATGTGCCCTAATTCATAATTATGCTCTCTGATTGTTTTTTTTTTTAGGGAAAGAAATCGAGAGAGGCATAAATCACCCCGGAGTAAAGATGGCAGAGGGTCAGAAAAATCTGTCACCATTCAGGCTCCCACCGGAGAGCCCCTCCTGGCAAATGACTCTAGTAGAACTGAGGAAGTCCAGGTAAGCTCCAGGGCAATCTGGAGGAAGCATACTGTCACTTGAGCAAGACGATTTTGGCTAAATATTTTCCTAAGTCTTGTTGTAATAGGTTCTCTGGGGGTTTTAATCTTTATTTTGCTAGCATGTTAATTAGTTTATCTACTACTCCCGGGGTTTCTTGTTGGCCTCTAGAACAACCTGCCTGGCCATTGGTTGCTTTGGGAATCCTTCTGTTCTGTGATTGCTTGGCCTGCTTTGAATGGTGTTGAATGAAACCCGGCAGCGTTGAGCACAGGGCAGAGATGGGAAAGGTTTCAGGCTGCAACTTCTCTCCAGAGAGATGCCACAGATTCATTCCAAAGTGGAACTGTGTAAGAAAGGGAAGGGAACTCCCCCTCCACAAACCTGAAGCTGTACTGGGAAAAAGATCAAAGAGATTAAGTGCTGTCTGCCTGAATAGCTTCGCTAATTGAAGTAAATTGGAGTGCTCTGGTATAATAAAGTGTAGGTGGATGCAACATGGTTTAGGTCACAAGAAAGGGGATAATGATATCTCAGGGTTATTTCAGGCAAGTTTGGGGACAAAAGCCTAGAATCTAGATTTCTAGATTTGTCTTCATTAATATTTATCCAAAGAGATGAACAGATCTAGAGAGAATTTGGGATAAATTTTAATAACTGGATAAACTATATAAATGACATTTCTACCATTCCATATTTGTCTGTCTGCCTGTCTATCTGTCTATCTATCAGTCATCTAGCTATCTCTATGATCTATCTTATCAATCTATCTTTCTATCATCTATAGCCACTCTAGAAAATTTTCTTATGTTCCCAATCAGTCCCTCACCCCTCTCCAAGTCAAATCCTCATTTGATTTTTTATCATAAGTTAGATTGGTCTATTTTGTTTGTTTGTTTCTTTCTTTTGAGGCCACAGCCACGGGTTCTTGGGCCTTATTTCTGACTCTGTGCTCAGGGATTATTTTTTTTTTATTTTTATTTTTTTTGCTTTTCAAACGTGAGATTTTATTTTACTCTGAAAAACTTTTGCAACGCTATGACACAGATTAAGATCTATTAATTATTTCCCCTTAGAACAACAGGGATTATTTTTGAAAGTACTTCGAGAGACCATAAGTGGTGCCAGGGATCAAACTCAGGTTGGCTGTGTGCAAGACCCTACCTGCTGCACTATAGTTTTGATGTTTAAGATTGGTCTGTTTAAGAATATCATAAAATTTTGAATTCTTTTGTTTGGGGTTTTCTGTTCATTCATTATGATGACTTTGAAACTATTTGAAATCCCTGTTTAGAGAACAGTGACAGTATTTTTTGGGGGGTGTTGTAACAGCAGAAAAATGGAATAAATGCTAAGTAATATTTATCCTTTTTTATTGCTGTGCAGCATTTTATTATATGAATATATCACTGTTAGCCATTCTTTTAATGGACATATATTTGGGACACACCCTCTTGTCTATTACATAAAAGCAGTTAAGAATAATTTTGTACCAGTCATTTTGTCAACACATATGTAGGTTGGATACAAAAATTGAGTGTGGAATTGCCAGACCAATGATCCCATTAAGTATTTATTTAAGTATAAATGAAACTACCAGATCAGTTTGTACCATTTTGTACTTTTATAGACAACTTTTGACAGTCCTGGCTGCTTCTAATTGCTGTCTTAATAATTCCAATATCTTATTCTATCTGTCAACTTGAAACTTTACACAGAGAGCTATTCTTCGCTCAAGATCTTGTAGAGCCTATGCACACAATAACTCATATTTTAAAACATTATATGTGAGGTTATTTGACTGAGATATTTTACCTTGCTAATTCTGATATTAACTTATAAAATTAGACTTTTTTAAGCTAGTATCTTACATCCTCACCTTACTTGCCCCTCTGGTTGATTGTTTTCACAAGTTGATCTACACATGAGGCTTTTCATTGCTTTCCCTGCTTTAGAATGGAGTCATAGTTACCCACAAAATACCAAAAGTCGCCCTAAATTCTCACAACTGATCTGGTTAAGTCAATGAAGTTATCCAATGAGAAGAAACCTCTGTGAATAAATCCACACAGTGTGATCTGATAGGGAAGGGGAAACAGGAAGCAGGAAGTGGGTCTGAAGCAGGGCCACTGAAGTAAATAATCTAAACCAGGCTGAAGAGAGATGAAACATGGGTCTGGGGATCTTTCCACCATGTGGGAAGTGGGGGAGGGTGGGGGGGGAAGAGAGAGAGAGAGAGAGAGAGAGAGAGAGAGAGAGAGAGAGAGAGAGACTGACTATCTAGAAATTGTTCCTGCCCAGGCTTATACATGTAAAAGAGAAAGCCATCATAATTTAGGGTGAAAACGGAGACACCATAACACTTTAGGATGAGGTTGGTTAATCCAACACCCTTCCAAGTTTAAAAGAGAAAAATAGAAAGGGAAGGCAGAAAGGTATAAGTCATGATAATAACTCTAGTTATTACTGGGAATATGGTAGTTTGTTTTTCCTGAGAAGATACTTCCAGGAGAATTTGAATTCTCCTGGCTATGGATGGTCAAATGTTTGGCCTAGTTCATTCTGTGGCAAGTTTTATCAGAAAGCTCTTGACATGGAGACTAAGTAAATTGGTCTTTAAATGTCACAAAGGTTATTTTTAAATAAAAATAAATTTATTTTACTTTTTAAAATATTTATTTATTTTTGGTTTGGGGGCCACACCAGGTGACACTCAGGGTAACTCCTGGCTCTTTGCTCAGAAATTGCTCCTGGCTTGGAACACCGGCGAATTGAACCATGGTCCATCCTAGGTCAGCCATGTGCAAGGCAAATGCCCTACCACTGCACCATTGCTCCGGCCCAATAAATTTATTTTTAAATAAAAATTAAAAAACGCATGGGTGCTGGAGAGATGGTACCAGGGTTAAGTGTCCTCATGGCCGTTGTGGTGAGACACAGTAGCTTAATCCCTATACCTAGTCCTCTGTGCACCATCAGAAAGGATCCCTTAGCACTGTTGGATGTTGTCAAGTCCCCACATTAAAGTCATTCAAAAAGTATATGCAAGTAAACTTTGATTTGTTCATAATATGTAAATTCCCTCTCTTTGCTCTTTAGAGCCTCGTAGGATGTAGTCATTCACCCCTACCTCCCACCCCTAAAACTAGATTGGCTTTTGTGAGCCTTTCATCACCCAGCAAAGAATTGAGGAGAAAATGCAGAGCCAGGGCTGACTTCTCAGGATGTTTATTGCAGGCAAATAGCCCCAGGTCCTGTGAGGTTCTCAGGGATTCCAACCTACTATAGTCATAAAACACCCGAATAAACAAACAGGTCAAATCCTGTTTTCTCTGTTAGAAAAAGAAAAGAGATGGCGGGTTCTAAAAATGGCAGTGGACACATTTGAATGAAGGCATTGGTATGAAATTACAGAAAATGGTTTTGGCTTGAAAAATCAGCAAGTACTTTATGACTTATCACGTTGTATCTTCCCAAACCAGCACCCTTTCTACCTTTGCTCTTTCTATCACTGTTCCACAGCTCTGTGTCCTCATTTATGGGAGATAACACAATTCTTTCATAGCATCTTTACAATTGCAGTTCTATGACAATTGAATAATAAGCATGGAAAAGGACTGGTATTAATAGTACAGTAGTCACTGATGTGCCACCATTGCATTAGTAAATGCAAAGTATATATTTTTAAGGTCAAACTTTGTGTTATGTTTGTATTTTCATTATGTTGGATAATACTGTAAGATTATTGTATGTCCTAATTTGCATTATAAATGGGGTTTTTGTACATAAAGATATAAATAGTACAACTTTGTATAAAAGTAGCTTTATTCAATTTTGAATTTTTATTTTATAAAAAGATTGTCTAACAGTGGGACTACCATTGCTAAATTGTATATGGAATATGAATTTCATCACCTGCGGTTAATTGTTTTGGTGGGGGACACACTCAGTGATGCTCAGGAGTTACTCCTGGCTATGCACTCAGAAATCGCTCCTGGTTTGGGGGACCTTATGGGACACCGGGGAGTCAAACCGTGGTCTTGTCCATGTAAGGCAAATGCCCTACCGCTTGGACCACTGCTGTGGTCCCACTGTGGTTAATTTATTTTATAAAAATTCCTTATTTCTCTAATAGAAGACATGTGATAATATAAAAAAATTAAAATGGCAGTGGAAATTATTCATTTAAAAACTCCTGTGTGGAAAGAGTTAAATTCCCCCCTTTTCTAGGAAGTCCAGTGTCTCCTTTCTTCTTCTCCCACTTGAGAAAGAAAAAGCTTCCCCCTGACTTATTTTTACTCTGGCAGTGACTCTTCTGTGATTAACCTTGAGTGAAATCTGTGATCACTGCAAGCTTAGGCTCCATTGCTGTGGCCAAAATTCAGTAATGCATCTGGGGTTGGGAGCCCCAATCTGAACCCAGGCAGGGCTTCAGGGATATGTGTGCTTTTCCTTGGGGGTGCTTAGCCACTTTGTCTCCCTTTAGGATGACAACTGGGGAGAGACCACCACGGCCATCACAGGCACCTCAGAACACAGCATCTCTCAGGAGGACATTGCTCGCATCAGCAAGGACTTGGAGGACAGCGTGGGTCTGGATTGCAAGCGCTACCTGGGCCTCACTGTGGCCGCCTTTCTGGGACTTCTAGTTTTCCTCACCCCCATTGCCTTCATCCTCCTGCCTCCCATCCTGTGGCGAGACCAGCTGGAGCCTTGTGGCACCATTTGTGAGGGACTCTTCATCTCCGTGGCCTTCAAGCTCCTCATTCTCCTCATTGGCACCTGGGCCCTGTTTTTCCGCAAGCAGAGAGCAGACATGCCACGGGTGTTCGTGTTCCGTGCCCTCCTGCTGGTCCTCATCTTCCTCTTCGTTGTGTCTTACTGGCTTTTTTATGGGGTCCGGATTTTGGATTCTCGGGATCGCAATTACCAGGGCATCGTCCAGTATGCGGTGTCCCTGGTGGATGCTTTGCTCTTCATCCATTACCTGGCCATCGTCCTGCTGGAGCTCAGACAGTTGCAGCCCATGTTCACACTCCAGGTGGTTCGTTCCACAGATGGCGAGTCCCGTTTCTATAGCTTGGGACACCTAAGGTAAGGGACACTTGGATTGAAAGGGTGCTTGTGTTTGTGTGCATGTTTGTATTTTTGCATTGAGTCCAAATGGTTGATGCCCTTATACTTGAGGTAAGTTGAGCATGCTTCAAGGGAACCATCTTGCCAAAAGACAGTGTGAGGGGAATGGTACATGTGTGTTGTATGGGGTCTGAGTAATGTGTGCTTGTGTGCAAGTATGTGTGTGTGTCTGCTGCCCCTGTCCCTGACCTCCACCACTGGACAATGCACAAAATCCTCAGTCATTGTCCCATTTGGCTCACAAAAGTTAAACTTGTCCTTAGAATTGTCATTATTATTGTTTCAGAATTGTCAATATCCTTAGACTTGTCATTGCTCCTTTTCTTTCTGTTCTCAGAGCTGTTTTGCTGTGGGCCACTCACTTAGTGGCTGCCAGTAAAGTCTCAAGTACAGTCTAAAGACACTCAACTGTAAGAGCTGAGTGTTCCATGAATGCAGAAGAAAACATTCAAAGTCCTCCTTTCAATCTTGGTATCAGATCTAGTTATTTTGTGGTCGACTAAAAGGGGGAGGACCATCATTTACTTTATTATTATTTCCCTTCTGGGCTACTCACTTGGTGGAGCTTGTCTTGTTTCATTTTCCTGGAGTCCATCAATGTGGCTATTAATCTCTATATTACAGATTGGGGCTTGGGGTTTCTAAATAATTTGTACAAGACGATACTGCAAGGCCCTGCTCCAGATTTGACCAGATGCCAGGCCTAAGCTGATACATCAGGGCAGCATCTCTCATGTGGCATTTACTGGGCTCTGCCTTTCCTTCCCCAAATCTGAAGTTCCTGGAGACAGAGTTCTGTGCCTTCTCACATTGAGTGCTAAGGTGGGTTTGGAACTGACACCCGTGGGAGGTTAGAGGGTCATAGAGTGCTGGGAACACTTGACTTGGCCATTTCCTGTTGCTCTGGGCTCTTTCTCACTCTGGTAGTAAAAACTCCCAGAATCTGGTAACCATTGAGTTTGTTAGCTTCTCCCACTGGGTTAACTGCAGCTGACTAAGTTGCCAAGATCGTTAATAAAGAGAAATACAATGGCCATGGCTCAGGGAGGGGATTTAGCCTCTGTTTGAAGTTTGAGGTCCCACTTCCACATCCTCCTGGTACTGCACACATTCATGCGTCTGAGGCATGTGGCAGAGCCAGATGTTCAAACTACAGCCACCTCAACCCATCTTCCAGATTGGCATCTCCTTTCCATATTGTCTGCAGCAGAACTAGGCATTTCAGTCTTTGCAGAAATGGGCGCTACTGTTTGCTCTTCTTGGTTGACTTTCTTGACCTCTCCCCCCTGTTTTACTTGGGAGGGTGCACAGACATGCCCTAGACATTGGCTGTGTAAGCACCCAGGTTCGGCTTTGGGAAACAGGCCTGGGAAGCATAGAGACTAAACAGGATTATTGTTAATGTGGTTTGGATATAGAGAACAGGAAACCAGAAGAAGAGGAGAATTTGCAGCAGTGATAGTGAATCAGACAGAGGGGCACCTTCCCTTTTTTAGGCAGGACATGATTTGCTGCAAATTGGTGCTGAAGAGAAATAATACTTTGACCCCAGAAGATAGAAGTCATGTGGGGGAGTGATGGGTGACTTAGATGAGGTCTAGGGTAAAGGCACAGAATTTTTAAAAAATAATATCTGTATTTAAGCACCATGATTACAAACCTAATTGTAGTTGAGTTTCAGTCATAAAAAGAGCACCTCCTTCACCAGTGAAACATTCCCACCACCAGTGACCCCATCTCCCTCCTCCCTCACGCCCTGCCTGTATTCGAGAAAGGCAATCTCTTTCTCTCACTCATTGACATTTTCATGATAGTTGTTAATGTAGTTATTTCTCTAACTGCACTCACCACTCTTTGTGGTGAGCTTCATATCATGTGCTGGTCCTTCCAGCCCTCATCTCTATTGTCTCTGGGCATTATTACAATAATGTCTTTAATTTTTCTTAAAATCTATAGATGAGAGAGACTATTCTGTGTCTCTCTCTCCCTCTGTCTTATTTTACTCAGCATAATAATTCCATGTACATCACGTATAGGAAAATTTTATGATTTTATTTCTCCAGATGGCTGCATAATAATCCATTGTATGTATGTACCACCGTTTCTTTAGCCATTCATCTGTTGAAGAGCATCTTGGTTGATTCCAGATTCTGGCTACAGTATTGTAAATAGCACTGCAATGAATATAGGTGTGAGGAAGGGCTTTTCGTATTGTGTTTTTGTATTCTTAGGGTATATTCCTAGGAGTGGTGTAGCTGGATCATATGGGAGCTCAATTTCCAGTCTTTTGAGCAATCTCCATATTGTTTTCTCTAAGGGCTGGACTAGAGGACATTCCCACCAACAGTGAATGAGAGTTCCGTTCTCTCCACATCCCCACCAGCAGTGATTGTTCTTGTTCTTTGTGATATGAGGTACAGACCCATTTGGGGGTGACACCATCCTTGTTCTCAGCAATGTAGTGGGGTATAGAGGGAGCTAAGTCCTCCTCTACCATCTGGTATCCCAATAACTCTGCCTCTGAGGTGGTTGACCTGAGCCTGACTCATGGTGGGGGCAGGGAGAGCAAAAAACAGCAGGCTCAGTGCTGTAGGTCTGTGAGATAAGGGCAGAAAGCCCAGGCTTCTCAGCCTTTCTTTTATCTCTCAAACTCCTGTGAAGCTTCAGAAATCTCTACAGACTTTCTTCTGTTCCTGGTCACATCAATGAGGGCCAGACTACAGACATAACAGTGGCACTAGATTCATCCTTGGCAGGTCTAGGCTTTTGAACTGTTGAGCCCCTGGTGCAGTTTTTATCAGTGGGTCCTTTGAGAACAACTAATGTCAAAGAGTGTTTCTCAACTGAAGGTGCTATGTCTCCCCTGTGATTCCCCCAGTATATTTGAGGAGGGAACAACATGAAATTAGGGACTAATTGATAAACTAGAAGGCCTGAGGAAGAAAATAAGGTCAGAAGTTTATGTGTCAGTGTTCTAGAACCAAGATTCTTGAACTCAATGCTATGACTATGTGGGTAGAATGTTTGCTTTGCATGCTGCCCACCAGAGACATGTCTGGTGTCTCAACCATAACTGATCATGGGGGGTCATGGACATTGGTTTTTATGTTCTGTTTTGTTTGGGGGTCACACCCAGATGATGCTCAGGGAATACGTCTGGCTATGTGTTCAGAAATCGCGCCTGGCTTGGGGGACCATATGGGACGCTGGGGGATCAAACACAGTCACTCCTAAATCATCTGCATGCAAGGCAAACGCCCAACTGCTGTGCTACCACTCTGACCCATGGACATTGTTTTAATATAAATTATAAATCAATGATTTATTATCAGTAAATGTTTGTTTTGTATTTTATGTGCCCAGGGTAGCATACAAATGTTTCAGGTGAGAAGGAGGTCACAGATTTTGAGTATTGGCTCTTGAAGTTGATCCAGCAGACATAATGCCCCCAAATCCTTAGGCCCACTGCAAACACAATTTTGGTGCCACTGTCATGGCTGTGGTCTGGCACTCAGCTACATTTTAGGGAACAGTAGGAAGTCAGCAGGAACAGCTCAAGTTCTGCAGGGGATTGAGAGAAGAAGGGAATGTTGAGGATCTCTGCTCTAGAGCCCCATCATGTAATTACATGGGCAAGACTGGCTACACCCTATGACAGGCAGGTTTAATTTGTGCCCCTTTGCTATCCATCCTTTGCCTAGTCTTTCCCTCCTCACCCCAAAACCTGCCTCACTCTAGTTCCCCCAGGGAGACCCAAGGACTCAGGAAGAGCATACTGAAGTGGTGCCCAGCTTTCTGGACTCTGCAGGACCTTTGGGTCTTGAAGAAGTCCCTGAACCCCAGGTTGAGCTACTGCCTACAGGCTGGCTAGAGCAAGCTGGTGGCAGAGTTGCCAGCCTTCTGAACCTTGCTATGTGACAGCCAGCCTGCCAACTCTTAGGTTGGCTGGCATTTATTCCTGCTGGCACTGTGAGGGATCTTGTCACCCTCTGATCCCTGGCTGAATCTGTTCCCAACCCAGTGGTGTCTGGCACAGTCACCAGGCCAGGAAGAAGCCTTCTAAATGCTTTTGAAAGTATTAGAGGCAAATAGGAGGGAAGAGAAATCTGAAAATCCAGACAGACAAAGAACCAGGGCAGGTGAGGGGAGAATAAAGAGTTTCCTTCAGCTCTGCTAGTCACAGCCTGTCCCCAAAGCTAATGCTTTTCCAATGAGCACCCCCGAGGCGTGGCGCTCTAGAAACTTCTGATTCTGGTGGGTTTTCAAAGGTAGCTTTATATAATCAACACAGCTATTCTTGAAAGCTTTCAAAAGGATGGCTAGTCTCTCTCTTTTCTTTCTCTTTCTTTCTTTCTTTCTTTCTTTCTTTCTTTCTTTCTTTCTTTCTTTCTTTCTTTCTTTCTTTCTTTCTTTCTTTCTTTCTTTCTTTCTTTCTTTCTTTCTTTCTCTCTCTCTCTCTCTCTCTCTTTCTTTCTTTCTTTCTTTCTTTCTTTCTTTCTTTCTTTCTTTCTTTCTTTCTTTCTTTCTTTCTTTCTTTCTTTCTTTCTTTCTTTCTTTCTTTCTTTCTTTCTTTCTTTCTTTCTTTCTTTCTTTCTTTCTTTCTTTCTTTCTTTCTTTCTTTCTTTCTTTTTTCGTTTTTGGGCCACACCTGGCGACGCTCAAGGGTTACTCTTGGCTATGTGCTCAGAAATCGCTCCTAGCTTGGGGAAACGTGGGATGCAGGGGGATGAACCGTGGTCCATTCTAGGTCAGCTATGTGCAAGGCAAATGCCCTATTACTGCACCACCACTCAGCCCCCATTTATTTAAAAAAAAAAAACCAGTTTAGTTTTGGGCTGGAACTTGCATGCAGCCAACCCAGTTTTAATCTGCAGCATCTCACGGTACCCTGAGCCTACCAGGTATAATTCCTGATTACAGAGCTAGGAGTAAGCCTTGAACACTGCTGGATATGGCCTCTTCAAAGAAGGAAAAAAAATACTTGCAAGGTCCCTGCTTAATGGGCAAAATGGAGTCTAATACTTACTCAGAAAAGATGTTTTGAGGGCTGGAGAGATAGTAGAGCTCACCTGGGTTTGATCCCAGGCACCCCCTATGGTTGCCTAATCCTGCCAGGCAGAGTCAGGAATAAACCCTGAGCACATCTGGGCAGGAGGGTGTCCTCCAAAAATGAAAAAGAAAAATGTTTGGTTGTACAATGTTTGGTACTTCGAGTAGTTGAAGGACATCCAAAATTTAAGACTAGATTACCAAGAAATGTTGGGATCTTTAACTTGATCTTCTGTTCCTGTTGACCTTTTGGGTGCAGGTAGGTAGTATTGAGTGTTGTCCCCCATTACATGTGAGGGATCTACTCAAAGAAGTAGGGAATCAACCTGTGCTGTGAGTCACAGCCGTGCCCCTAAATTGCTTCCCACCCTGGGCCCCCTGTACATTTTGGTGTAGCTCTATCCCAACTCTAGCCTCCCATTTTTCTTGGGCCTGTCATCACAGTGCCTTTTCCAGGACTTTAGAAGAGAGTGAATTTTTGCTCTGAGTATCATTGAGGGGAGAAATTCCGGAGAAAAGAGAGGAGAGACTAAATGATATCTAATTATCTTTATTGACAGGTTTTCAGTCTTGAAATCCTTAAGGGCAACTACTGTGACAGCAGGGAAGTAGAAACCCAAATAATTGACTCTGAGAGACTGTGCATCAATCTATGGTCTTTATTCCATGACAGCCACCTCATTTCATTAAGCTCTTTAAATCTCACAACGGTCCTATTGGGAGGCATCGTTATCTTTATTTGCCAATGAGGAAAATATGGCACAAAAGACTAGTAGGTTGTCTAGTCACCCAGTTTGTAATTTTGGGAGCCAGTATCTGAGTCTAGGATATCTTAATTTTGGAAAGATCTTAATGCTTTCACTTTTAATAAATGTCTTGGTTTTTATTTTATTTATTTTGGAGGGGGGGGAGAGTGTTCAGGGCTTACTCCTGAGGCTGAGCCATCAGGCTGAGCCATCAGGGGTCACTCTTGGTGATGCCCAGGGAACTCTATGGGATGCCAGGATTTCAAACCTGGCTCAGCTGTGTGCAAGGTAAATTTCCTACTTCTGTACTGTTGCTCTGCCCCCTGAGTTCTTATTCATGATGCTGTTTTATCAAATCGTTCGTGATTTTATAAGCATTTTTGAGTGCTTACTATGAACCAGCTTGCATATTAGCTATTTTAGTATACTTTCTCCTGTCTGATATCTCTCAAAGCACCACGGCTGAAAATGGAGAGGGTGCCACTTTCTCTCTGGTCCTTTCGTAGCTCCATGCATGCTTCTTATTCAATCAACAAGCAAAACCTGCTCCTGAGAAAAAAAGTAATCAATTAGAATCTTTGCCTAGTTAAACCATGTAAACATTTTGTCTTATTTTGGGGGGGGGCATATCTGGTAATACTAAGGAGTTTTTCTTGGTCTATAACTTAGGGATCTCTAACTCCTGGTGGTGTTTAGGGGGGCATATGGTTCTATGTAGGAAACCAATGTTGGCAATGTACAAATCAAACACCTTAACTCTTGTACTAACTCTCCAGTTCCCCTTTTAACTTTATATACATCGCAAGTGCCAATGATATTTTTTTATATAGCTGAAAACCACCCTGAAACTTAGTAGCATAGGAGAGTACTTTTTTATTTTAGTTTAGTTTTTGGGTCATACCCAGCAATGCATAGGGGCCACTCCTGGCTTTTCGCTCAGAAATCAATCCTGGCAAACTCGGGAGACCATACATAGGAATGCTGGGAATCAAACCAGGGTCTGTCTTGTGTTGGCTGCATGCAACGCAAATGCCCTACTGCTGTGCTATCTCTCTGGCCCCAAGTAGAGTTCTTCTTATTTTGCTAGTTATCCTGTGGGCTGGACTCAGCTGGAAGCTTCTTTCTTTGTCTGCAATTCTTGTGTAATTATCATCATATGATGAGTCAGCTGGGGCAGGGCATTTTCTTCCATGATTATGATGTTCTTTTTCTCTCCAGGTCTTCCTTCTGGGGGAAGCAGTAACTTTATTAGGTAGCTGGATTTTTTTTTCCCCTCAGGATTCCCAATGACTCAAAAGCCAGAAGTTCCCTTTTGCCAAAAGCTTAGGCCTAGAATGGGCTCATCAGTACATTTCCAGAATGTTCTAAAAGCAAGATGGAGGTCAGCCTAGATTCAAGACTATGGTAGCACCAGTGGGAAACTGAGGAAGGGTTGGTTTATTGGGGTCCAGGACATGGTAGATTCCTACTGCCAGTTTGGTCTAACTTTTAAGACTGCTTGTTCTTGCTTTGCAGCTAGTTCTCACAAATGTAGTCATTGACTTCATTTTATCAAAGAATTCAGAAGTGATGTATATCTAGTGGGGGGTGGAGCAACACTAATAAGCATGTGAAACATTAATGAAAAGCGATAGCTGATAGTCATCATGAGAGCGAGACAGAGAAACCCTAAAAGTAGATAGAACTCTAGTCTCAGTCCTCTGGGAATGTTGTATATTCACAATGGCCCATTCTGCGAGACTTTCCTCTTGTGAGGCCCCATTGTACATAATTCAGCCAGCAGCCTTTAACTCTTTAGGTTTCTATATATTCTTTAGTCATGGAAGCTAAGAAATTCTTATAAAATTGATAGTAACCAGGCATGGCTCCATCAGTGGTGGTCTAACATTTTTGTTACTGGTCAGAGAACCACCTATACTTTAGAATACATGTTTCTTGGGTTGCTTTTTACATAGTGGAGGCTTATTATTGTATCATTGGGTTGACATGGAACAGTGATAGACTCAATTCATCTTCCCTCCCTCACCCTGTTCCCCAGATTCATAGATGTAAATAAGGAAATGAAACATATGCTTTGAACAGAGGAAAAAAAAGATGATAGTTGTTATTGGCAAAAAATAATAATCTGCACTGTAGCATTATATTTTAGTGTTTGGTATAAAGTAAGTCCAATTTATAAGCAAAGAAGTTATAATATTTAATAAAGAAATGTCAGGGTATCTAACTAAACTGAGACAGAAGCTCATGTCCCTTTTCTTAAAGTAAAATCCGAATCAAAGAAAGAGCTTTAAACTGAAAGAAATCGGAGATGAAACATTTGTTAAAATTCCCTGGCCATTGCATAAAAGGAAAAAAAGGAAGCTTCACTAAAAGAAGTACCCAGGGTGTGACTAAAAAACCATTTGATGGGGTGTGGGGGCCTGTGAATCAAGGCTTTATGGGCCATCTCTATAGAAGCCAAAAATAATGATGGGATTATGCCAGTAGAAATGTTGTCTGTTGGGACCAAAGGAAATAGGTGAAGCGAGGGAAGACTGAAAACAAGAACATGTTGTCACCCAAGAAGAGGAAAGACAGGGGCTGGAGAGATAGCACAGCAGCAAGGTATTTGTCTTGTATTCGACCGACCCAAGAGGGACCTGGTTTGATTCTTGGCACCCATATGGTCCCCCAGCCTGCCAGGGGCAATTTCTGAGTGCAGAGCCAGGAGTAACCTCTGAGCACCGCTGGCTGTGGCCCAACAACCAGTCAACCAATTAATCAATCAATCAATTTTAAAAAAACAGAAAAGGAAACTGAGCTGAATTGAAGGTGATTTAGAGGTCGCAAGGCCAGTGCAAGGCCCAAGCAGCCACCTTCTTGCTGGCTTTATAGGGTGGTCCTGTCCAACTCAGTTTCTGAGGTCCTGCCTATCACTGCAGAGGACTATCTGGACAAAGCCTTCAGATATTTCAAAGCTGGTATTTTCCATTCCTGCGGGCCTATAGACAGAATATGAAACCAAAGAAGATTGTTTTATTTTAGGGCTTTGCTCAGCAGTGCTCAGAACTTTCTCCTTTTTTATGACTCTTTTTTAATTTAATTTTTATTTTGATCATAATGGCTTACATATTGTTGACAATAATATTTTAGGTACATATTTACATAAAATCAGGGGGGATTTCCATCACAAATTTGTCCTCCCTACAACTCCGTTTTTGTCCTACCTCCCATATGCTCTTCCCTCACCCCTAGGGCTGCCAAAATATGTTGTTCCCTCTGTATCTAGCCTAATACTTAGTAGTCTTGCACTTGTTTGGTCCTGGTTTTTTATGACTCTTTTTTAAGAATCACTCCTGGCAGTGTGCTCCAGGGATCATGTGGTGATGCCATAATCAAACTGGAGTTGACCATATGCAAAGCATATAGCTTATGCCCTGTTCTCTCTCTCCAGACCCCAAAGAGAATTCTTGTGAAGCATTAATTTAGGAACTTAGGAATTTAGGACTTGGGACTTGTTTAGGACCACCCTCTTTTCCAGTGTCCCTTTTGCAGTGAGTGTCTCCATCCATGACCTCTTGAAAGCACATGGCCCATTTAGACTGCAGGATCTCTGTTGGGGAAAATCTTTGCCTCGAGATGACAGTCCTCATAGTGATGCAATGAGACTTGATTTTGGTGAATTACCCGAGTTACATGCTACTGAGATGATATTTGATTTTCAGACATAAGCATGGATGCCAAGGTGAATTAAGACTTGGGAAGCTTTTGGATAAAAATCGAAGCAATTTATTGGGGCCGGAGCTATGGTGCAGTGGTAGAACATTTGCCTTGCATGCAGTTCAATTACCCGGCATCCCATCTGATTCCTCAAGCCAGGAGCAATTTCTGAGCTCATAGCCAGGAGTAACCCCTGAGGGTCACTGGGTATACCCAAAAATTCAAAACAAGCAAACAAACCAACAAAAGGAAATATATTTATTTAAGAAACACATGACAGCAAGAGGGGAATGCTATGGTCTAGGTTGTGTGGCAGCCACAGACACTGGTTGCTGCTCTGAATCCTAATTTGGTTGTTTTGGGGGATGGAACCTCTGCAGAAACGAGGTCATGGATATGAGAAAAATTAGTGTCCTATATCAGAGACAGAGAGTTGGCCTGCTCTTGTCAGCCTGAGGCAAGGCCATGTATGGACCAAGTGAGAAGTCAGCTGTAAGCCTACCCAGAGCTTTCAACAAACTGAAACAAAACCCATTGGTCCCTGATCTTGAACATCTAGGTTCCAGAACTGTGAGATAGTCCATGTCTGTTGTTTCAGTCACTCGGCAGCATTTTGGTCATGGCAGCCCAGACAGACCAAGACAGGAACTTCTGCATACTGGTGACCTTTCACCCCAAGACCCCAGGGTCAATGAACAGAAGTGGGGCTATTGAAACAGATGTCCTATTGTTCCTTCTCCAGCTTCCTGGGGCTGCCCCCCATTCCACTTTGGCTTTCTAATTAGAAGTGAGAGTTCCATGGATGTCAGGGTTATTTCAGTGATCCCAGGGTCTGTCTAGCTCCACTAGGAATTTTGCCTGTAATTCCAGGTCAAACAAGACATGAGTATCAGAGGCTACCAGGCTGGCCACATGCCTGTTGTATGTTCAACTGTGAGGGTCCAGCAACACTGAACAGCCCCGAAGCTGGGAGTGTTTTTCAAGGACACCTCAGAGTTTGGATTCAGCCTATTTACCGTTATGGTTTCCTTTGCAATCTCAATTTCAGAAATGGATAGTTTGACGTGCATAACTGCTTTTCAGTATGAATGTTTGTCAGCCCTCAAGCCCACTCCCTCAGGCCCAGGATAAAACAAGGAGGTGCTCAAAAAGCTTAGTATGGACATCTCAGCTCAGGCTGGCTTGGCTGTGGCCAAATTTAAAGACGGGCCCCAGCATTGCCGTTTGTGGTTTGGCCCTGGAGTGTCTGTTCAAAGTGGCTGTAATGAGAGTAGAAGGTGCTGGGCACTGACAGCTCTGTTTGTCCAGCTGCCTGCTGGCAAAACCACAGCTGGCCTGTCTGCTCTGCCTGGCATCTGCCCATAGCTCTGTTCCCAACGTGAGCAATGGCCTCTTGGGGAGTTTAACTGAACCAGGGATGTAGCTGGTAGGTACAGGAAGAGATGTGGATAGGGATGGCCTTCCCCAATGGCAGAAAAGAGCTGGAAAGCCTCTGGACCACAGCCAATTGATGTCCCCATTTTACTCACCAATGATGGGGATGGTTCGCCATGAGAGAGAGACAGGAAGGGACAGGACACATAAGGGTGCCTGTGATAGTGAGGGGACCCCTTGTCCTGTAAGAGGCAGCATTCTGGCTCAGTTTTATGCTCTGTGCCCAGCTAATTGTTGTGAGCAAAGATTCCAGGTTTCTGGTATCTGGCCAGGGACTGCAATTAAGGAACAGGAGGCTGCAGAGAGGAATGCCAGATGTCTTTTGTGTGGGTCTGGAAGGGGTTTTGGTCCCTGTCTCTATCTGCTGCTGCTGGTGAGCTCTGTGTGTGTGTGTGTGTGTGTGTGTGTGTGTGTGTGTGTGTGTGTGTGTGTGTAGTGGGGGGTATGGAGTACTACTTGGATTTCTGCCTATGGGGTTTGGCTCTGTAAAAGCTGGGTTCCCCCTAATGGGGCCATGTCTTAAGGTCTAGGTGCAGCCTGTAGTCATTCATGAGAAGCTGTACTAGCCACAGCTTCACCTATCTCTTGGGGTGTGGGTGAGGGGCTGTCTGACTCATTAGTGCTCACAATGGAGGCATCATTCAATTTGGGGGACCCAGATAGCCAGCTGGGGCTTGGTCATCTTCTCAGAGGATCTATCCAAAGTGATCACCATGTCCACAGACATGGCAGATCATGGGTTCACAGCCAGAAGGAATGATATGGGTGACAACATTTGGTTATTCAGTGTTTGGAAACCCAGCTGACCTTGTGACTGACATGGTCTTTGAGCCCCTCCTAACCTGGACAGTGCCCCCCACCCCAGGCAGGCTTGCATATGGGCTTACCTGTCCCTAGAAGGCATTATTATTATTATTATTATTATTATTATTATTATTATTTGGCTTTTGGGCCATACCTGATGATGCTCAGGGGTTACTCCTGGCTATGCACTCAGAAATTGCTCCTGGCTTGGAGGCCATATGGGACTCCAGGGGATCGAACCATGGTCTGTCCTAGGCTAGCGCAAGCAAGGTAGACAGATGCCTTATCCCTTGTGTCACTGCTCAGCACCCCCAGAGGACATTTGGCAAGCATCACTTTATAAGCAGAAATGTGAAGTAGGTAGAGTGACAGTTGTGGAGAAGTGCTGGGGTCACCTTTCATCTCCCAGATGACCCTCAAGTGATTATTCCTTGAGGGCCCCAATCTTATTGACATTCTTCCTACTTCCAGCTGAGGGACTCTGTGCCTTTCTGTAGTCAACCTTAGGGCTGAACTGAGCAGCCCTTCCTGCTTATAAATATTAGTTCTGAGATGTCACTGCACCAGCCCAGAAGATCAGGGGGCCCCGGGTCTTCCAGAGGTTCCCCACTGAGCTTTGCCCCTTCAGTGCATTGAGTCGCTTCAGGCCTTAGAAGTCAAGAATCCACAGGTGTCTCTTTCTCACAGAGCCATGCCTCATGCAGCCAGAGCTGATTTCCAAGAATTGCTTCTCTATATCCACATGTTCCTGCTGCTGCTGTTGCTGCTGCTGCTGGGATTTGGGTCACACACCCCCAACTCCCAATGCAGCTGGAAGTCAAACATTTTAATTAAAAGGCAGGCATGCCAGGAGCTCTAAATGCCTCAGGAGCTTACTTCTCAGCAGAGCAGGCGATGGTAGCAGCATCCAGGGTCTAATTATAACCAAATCCCTGGGACTTGTCTGAATAGGTCTATACACAGTGGTCCTGACTTGGTCAGACCAAAGCCAATTCATCCGGGAAATGGGGACATCCATTGGCCTGGAAGTTGCAGCTCTAGCTGACTCTTCTGGGACAGGCATGGCAGAGACCATCCTGCCACCCTACCCTTCCAAATTTGGACAGAATCCTCTTTCTTTGATGCTCTTGCAAGGTCAAGTTTTAGGAAGCTGACTTGGGTTCTGTGTTGTTGCCTTGAGAGCTGGATGAGAACCATGATAAGCAGTCTTTATTCACTGTACCCCAGTCTCCCTCCTTGCCCTGCGACTGCTTTCTTGCCCCTCACATAGCTGCAACAGTAGAGGGAGTGCTTGGAAGCAGCTTCTTTTCAGGTTTGGGGCTAGGCGTCATAAATACAAATTAATGGGACCCTGCTCCCTCAGATAGATCCTGTAGTTGCTGGCATTTCTTGGCCTCCACTCTCTGCTCCATCATTGCATGCCTTCCTTCAGGCCTGCATTTCTGTGCTTAGGGCTTACTCATGGCTCTGTGCTCAGGAATCATTCCTGGTGGGTTCAGGGGACCCTATCCAGTCCTGGGAATCAAAGCTGAGTTTGTTGCTTGTCAGGCCAATTCCCTGCCTACTATATTGTTTCTCTTGTTTTATGTTCTCTTACAAAAAATAACATAGGGGACCAAAGAGATAGCATGGAGGTAAGGCATTTGCCTTACATGCAGAAGAATAGTGGTTTGAATCCCAGCATCCCATATGGTCCCCTGAGCCTGCCAAGAGTGATTTCTGAGCAGGAGTAGAGCCAGGAGTAACCCCTGAGCGCTGCTGGGTGTGACTCTTCACCCATCCCCCCCCCCAAAAAAACACCATAGGCCATAACAAATTATAATTAATTGGTTAAAGGCCCTCAGAGGAAAGTCTCCTTTCTGAGATTTTGGTACGTGTGAATTTGATGGGATACTGCTTAGCTCATGACAGGTTGCTCAAAGGCTGTTCTGTGATTCCAAGCTATGAATTCAAGGCTCTTCTTGTAAACATTAGAGGATTCCTTTGACACTAGCCCATTTCTGTCAGCCTAGCTTCCTCCACCACCATTATCATATGCCCTTTGTCCACAGAAGAGACCATCTTTCAGCCATGACTTGGCAAAACAGAAGCAGAGTTGATTTTCCTCTGTGGGTCTTCCTGGGATCCCCACTTCCACACCAACCCATCACATGTTTTTTCTTGGGTCCCTCAGCCTTGCCTTCCTATCTGAATGGTAGTCACTACGCACATGAGGCCGAGGCCCTTGAGAGCTAGTGATAGTCCATGTCCCAGACCTTAGTAAGTGGGTTCTCATGATGCACACAGGACTGTGAACAGAACTGGGGGATTGGTGACAAAGCTGCTTCAGAACTCCTACATCCTCTCTCAGCTTCAGGAAATTGGGGCCAAGCCCTGAAAGCTGACCTTTGTCTCTTTACTTCCATATTAGCTGCAACACTCATTGCCTTTTCACTTTCTGACCAGGCCATCAGAATGGTGGCCAGCATTTATGTGGGGTGGGAGTGGGGTTCACATTGGAAAGAGACGTTTGTTGGGGAGGAAGCCATTTCTTTGGACAGAATTAAAGGAAATGATTTGACATTGGGGAAATAAAGTGGTTCAAATCTGATTGGAGTGTTCCCTTGCCCCACTTCACCCCCATCTCATTTCTCTCTCCCTTTTCCTGCTCTGGGAGATATTGAAGACCAGTTTGACTGAATAGATTAGCACCCAAGTCCTCAATGTTTCTGAGTTAGAGAGTGTGGCAGAGGCACCATGGAATCCAGGGTAGAGTAGACAGGAACTAGGCAGATGTGTCTGCAGGTGTGCATGAATGGATGTGTGTGTTAGTTTAGATCTCAGTGCTCTTCTCTGCAAAAAACACAGACTTCAAAAAAAGGACATTTAGAGCCATAGTTGATTTCTTCAAGTATTTGATGGGCTTCTATAGAAAAAGAGGAGCTTGGGTGGGTGAAGCAATGGGTAGGACTTTAAGTTTTCTGTATGCCAGGTCAAAGCAAAAAAAAATAATAATAATAATAAAATTTCCAAACTGAGGCTGGATGATATCTATAGGGCTTTCTGAAAGCAAATCATCAACTTTCAAATGATTCTAAAAGCAAGTTATGAAAGCAAATGGGGAGTTGAACTAAGAAGACTTCGGTTTTGAATCTTGATCACGACTTAGACAAACATGAGGATCCTCCATGTCTAAGATTCAGTGAGGCTTTGAAAGTGAAGGTTGGGAAACACTTTTTATCCATAGGCACTGGATGAATAATTCAGCTTTCAGCCAATCCCCATCTTCTGCCAAGTGCTCAGGCTCATTAATTACTGGACACTATTTTATACTTGCTTAAGGCTTCATTTATTTTGTCATTGGTAAATGCTTCCCCTGGCATCCCTCCATTTGTTCTTCTTCACAGCCGTATGTAGTAGTTAGTCTGATTTCCCTAACGCAGATCAAGAAACAAGCCAAGGAAAGGGGGATGACTTATAGAGGATTACATAGTTTCAGAGTTAGAAATCCAGGCCCTCTGACTCTCAGGCCCGTGTTTTTTCTAGTTTGTGTACATTGGCTGCTTTAGCAGTGAGACTTGATTTTCAGGAGGCTGAGAGTTGGCAGGTAATGATGTATACAAAGAGTCGCACAACTTTATGTTTTAAGTCCCCATGAAGAAAGGCATGGAGGGGCCCTATCTTGGATCATTGCCTGCAGGAGTGCCATCGGTGAGGGGGGTGGTGCAGATACATGTAGGAGCAGATTGGTTTCTCCAACATACACAAACAAGCAAGCTTCTGGTTTTCCGTTGTCAGCCACTCACAGGCCAGACACTTTATCTTAGTTAATCTCTGAAAGAGACAGAAACCATCCTGCTGACACCTCATTGTGGGGAAGTCAAGCAATTGGAGAATGGATTCCTAAGTCACTTGGAGTTTTCCTCTCCTGAATGTCAGTGGACTTTAAAATCTGGGAAAGTTAAGAAATTTGGAATTGTTCCCATTGATGTTTAATGAATGGCAGCACTGGTGTCAATGTGTTAAGCTCAGGAGACATTTGCCATGGGTGAGATCTGATTTCGACTAGGTCCTATTTATTCTGAATCTTACAGCCTGCCACTAGACTTTCTGGTCAGCTATCCACCCCAGGCAATCCTGTTGCAGTCATTTCGTTCCTTATGAGTCTGGCTGTAATTTGAGAGTTTTACACTACAGATAAGGAACTTACCTTTATCTGTAGTTAGGAGATTGGGGTTAATTTTGTTCAAGATCAGATCAAGCAATATGGGAATGAGCCAAAAGTGTAGTATCAGGTATACATCCTGCTGTACCAAATCTACTTCCTGTAGTGCCAAGTCTACTTCCTGTTGGTACTTCATGTCATGGCAGATATACCAAAGGACATGGGGTAGGCAGCCATGGAAAGAGAGATATAGGACATAAACCTTCTTTTGTTGTTTTTCATCATTTATCTTTCAAAATTTTGTCACTCCGTTTTATTAACTGTAACTGGTACTGTTTGGAAATTGTTCTCTTCGGGTTAAATGTAACTTAGGCTGAACCCCGCTTCTCTGTTGCCATGGCAGTTGTATAATAGTTGTCATCGACACGAGAAGTGTTTCTGTGGTTGATTATACACAAAAGGCCACAGCATTTTACATTCCATTCTCTTTGTCCTGAAGTGAAAATAGGCCAGTAAGGCAACATGGTGAGCCGTGAGTTTCAGATTCAAAGGTGGCTGTTTGGCTGTCGAATTCCCTGGGACAATTGTCTTGGTCCTTTGCCACTCTATCTTTTGTAAGAGTTCAAGTTTGGACCAAGCAGAGCTGAGGAGATTGTTTTTCCATTGATAATAGCATTGGCTTTTACTGATCCTGAAAATTCCATCATCCTTGCTCTCTTTACATATATTTATCTGGGACTGCTATGTTTGTTGTTTATTTTTTCTTTTCTTTTTTTTTTAAATTATCTTTATTTAAACACTTGTATTATTTTTTGTTTTATTAAACACTTGTATGATTACAGTCATGTAAAAAACACCCCCCCCCTTCACCAGTGCAGGATTCCCACCACCAATTTCCCAGATCTCCCTCTTCCCCACCCCCCCAACCTATACTCGAGACAGGCTTTCTTTTTCCCTCATTCATTCACATTGTGATGATAGTTTTCAGTGTGGTTATTTCTCTAACTGCACTTATCATTCTATGTGGTGAGCTTCATGTCATTAGCTGCACCTACATGGGAGGATGGGGGGAATTAAGGGTTGGGACTGAGGCAGTAAAATATTAGAAATGAGCTTTGTAGGGCAGTATCAAGGTCCCAATACAAGATGGATATTATGGATATATAGAATATATGCACACAATAATATCAACATGAAAACAAAGAGAAAAAATTTCCACTGACTGTCCCAATATAAACCAGTGCTAGAACAGCCTGCCCTCCTTTCCCCCTATCTCTCCCTACACTAATGGGAATGCGCTATTTTTTCTTTTCTTATCTTCCCCTCTTCCTTTCCATCCTCTGAGACTGTGTTTGTTTCTACATGGAGTAGGTAGTGCCAGGTAAACTTATTAGATATATTAGATAGATAGATAGGTAGATAGATAGATAGGTAGATAGATAGATAGATAGATAGATAGATAGGTAGATAGACAGAGAGAGATAGATAGAGAGATAGATAGGTAGATAGATAGATAGATAGATAGATAGATAGATAGATAGATAAGTAGATAGATAGGTAGGTAGATAGATAGATAGATAGGTAGGTAGGTAGGTAGATAGATAGATAGATAGATAGATAGATAGATAGATAGATAGATAGATAGATAGATAGATAGGTAGATAGATAGATAGATAGATAGATAGATAGATAGATAGATAGATAGATAGATAGATAGATAGATAGATAGATAGATAGATAGATAGATAGATAGATAGGTAGGTAGGTAGGTAGATAGATAGATAGATAGGTAGATAGGTAGGTAGATAGATAGGTAGATAGATAGATAGATAGATAGGTAGATAGATAGGTA